>NC_052512.1:4523171-4661821 GCF_014356525.2 Nilaparvata lugens | reverse complement strand
GAAGGATGGATAACGAGGAGAGTAGAATAGGATGAAATGTAAGAGAAAGAGTGAAAGGGATTGATGAAAAAGAAGGTAAAATAGGGTAAAGTGTAAGAGCAAGAGAGAGGGATTGATGACGAGGAGAATAGAATAGGATAAGTGTGAGAGAAAGAGAAAGGATAAGATCAAGTGGAATAGCATAAAGTATAAGAGTAAGCGAGAGAGGGTTGAAGCAGAAGGAATATTCCGGCAAAGTATGGAACGGAAAGTTGGTAAATTGTTTTGTAATTGCTCAAGTGGCTTCAGATTGAAATTCTAAATGAGTTTGCAGCAAGTTCTGTTGAAAAGCGTTTACTTTCGTCTTGCCTAATGTTCTCGCAATAATGGCTTTGTTACTTTCTGGTAGCGTGCGGCGTGTCGAAATGAAAAACTGCCTCTTTAATTGCGTGGTTGATTGTGTTTGCAGTAGGCTTAGCAGCTCCTTTATCATTCAACAACCCTATTTGTACAATTCCTTTGATTTTTGCTGCTCTACTCAACGATTTTAGAGAGCTAGAATCCACTCTTTTATCTTACATTCTTGCTGTACTTCTCTAATTTATTCTACATTCTTGAGATCTGATAACTTAAGGGTACAGACATGAGTTCAGATAGTTATAGTAATGCAGAAACATAGTGAAATGAAGGAACGGAAATTGATGTGCCTAGGTCACATAGAGAAGGGAAAGAAATAAAATATTGCACCTCATTATGTAAGGAAAAATAACTGCCAAGAGATCAGTGGGCAGAAGACGAACATCTTGATTGCGCAACCAAGATTGGTTCCGGTGTACATCTAACCACCTATCCAGAGCAGCTGTGAATAAAATAACCAGTAGTTCTGTGAACAGTAGACCTCGCGTTCAGTAAGTTACATTGACCTGTTGCTATGTTTTCTCAAAAATTAATAAATTATTTATCAATTTAAAATGTCTAGAAAAAATCCTAAATAAACATAGAGCTTTGGAAAATTCATGTATCTACCACTGAGCTAAAGCTGCGGTTTGTACCCAGCAATTTTGCGAGCCGGACGGCCTTAATTATTTGTGAATTCATTCGCAAATTAGGGATTTTAGCAACTGCTCTTGCAAATATCAGAAGCACGTCATTACAACATGAAGCCAATGAATTTTGAATTTAGATGGCTCAAATTAATACATTAATTAGAAACATTCCACTTAATTACCACTTGTAACGAATAATATTTAGTTATTCAAGGAATTCGGAACCACGGAAAAAACACAAACTTGTGACACTTCAGCTGCGTTTACACCAAAGTTATTAACGAAATGTTTATTTCTCCGTCCTTTCAGATTCTATTGGATTGAACATAACTTATCATACACATGATAAACATATGTGTTTGTCAAGTTCCGTTCAATCCAATAGAATCTATACGAATCAAGTTATTAACATTTTCTTGAGAACTTTGGTGTGAATGAAGCTTAAGGATATTGCCCTTTGAGGTGACCCTGTCTCAAATGTATGAAAGATTCCTAGTTTACAGAGTTCAAGGACCAAAATATAATATATCTGATGCTATAATCCCCTTGTCTTGAATGTCCAAATCCTCTATCCTTCTCCACAGGTTCTGTTGTTGTAGATGTCTCTTAGCTCTTCTAAACTTCATTCAAGTTTCCTGCACTCTCAGAAATCTGGAAAGCTGTCATGATTTATGATCTGTGAGTTCTGATTTGTTGCTGAAACTTGGGTCTTATCTTTCATTAGGTCTTTCTAACCAGTTATGTTTCTCTCTCTCTCCATTTCTCTCTCTTTCTGTGTTTCCCTGTCGTGTTCAACTTCAACTTCCCGAATTAAACTCTTATCTCTTTCACTAGAATTGACTATAAGTGCTGGCGTACCGGTAATTAATTTTGTATGATACGTTCAAGCACTGCAGAACTCTGATAAATCTTCATCCCGCTCAGAGACATATTGTTTCTCATTGGCTAATCAGATGTGCTCGTTTCGAAATTTCATCTTTTCTATCATTTCACTTCTTCTGTTTTCGTTTTGAACTTAGAAAACATCAGACCAACTCCAGGAGTGTGTGTATGCACATGTACGTGAGGTGAATAGAATAGAGAACTTCACGAAGGGATATGGATACCTATTTGACCGAGCGAAGTTAGGTCTAAGATTCGAGTCGACGTTTTTGCATTTCTCTTCATGTTATGGTTTATATTTATGTTTTTATGTTCCGCATTTACAGCTGAACGTAGCAACAAACTTTCATGAAATTTGATAGGTATGTTCCTTTTGAATTTCGCGTCGACGGTTTACACCGGTTTTGAAATTTGCATTTGAAGGATACTACAAAAAGGAAAGGAGTCTCCTTTAAACCAATATTACCGTAAAAATGAGACTTCAGAATTATCCATCATAAATCAGCTGTTTAGTGAACTATAATACTACCCGTTCAAAAACATCGAACATCTCAAAAATGTATCTTCCATCAACGTTAGTAGACAGTTGACTATAATATTACCCGTTCAAAAACATCGAACATCTTGAAAATGTATCTTTTAATCAACGTTGTAGACAGTTGCAGGTTATTATAATTTCTTCTTTCGTAATAAATTGTTAATGCTTTTGTACTCCAGAGCGAAGCTCTGTCCCAGATATTTGAACTAAAGTATAATATCTCACTTTCCGAACTAAATATCAGTTCTATTCCCTTCCCGGGCTCATTGTAGAGAGGGGTTTGTTCGTCTTGGTGTGATGACGGTTCCTGCACTGTTCATCTTTCAAAGCATAATATATTTATAAAAGAAAATATCCATTAATATGATGCTTCGGGTTCATATCACTCATATGGAACAAGGAATAGGGCTACTTCCAGTTTGATCAAGTTCAATTAGGCTACACCAGGACTCGAAAAACATTCATCTGTACAGCGATAAAATTATATAATTTTTAACCTCCTTCAATCAGGAACCTAGAGATTACAAAATTTAGCGATAAATTAGAAACACATTTGTCAGAAAATTGTATTTATACAATGGATGAATTTTTCGAAATAAATCTTGAAGTGGAATAGCCTTATTACTCGATTGTTATATTGAGATCACAGAAAAAGTTCTTGGTGTAGAATTAGTTATAATGATTTACCTGTGTACGATTGTGACTTACAGTATTTAATAGTTCTATTTATCTGTTATCTGTCTATTTTTGTCACCATTTGACGTTGTAATGCATTTGATGTTCTCTTTTGCTGCTGAAATAAAACATTTATTTATTTATTAATTTTATTCAAACTTGATATTGATCTTCTATTTCTTTGATCATTTTTTGAATTGTACTTTTTGTCGTCGGATTAGATACTTTTCAAGATAAGGGAATTTATAATTTAGCACGTCATGAAGAGAAGAGATTGATAGATAAGGGGGTAAATGGGATGAAAGAAACTTTGTTGCTCATTGTGAACTGAAAGAGAAGAAAAAAGAAGGTTTTGTCCGTTGTTTGACTTGGTTTATAATAGGATGACCGAAGAGAAAATTCAGCGGTAGAGTTGAATGGAGTGTTAACGCGTAGAGCTAGTCCAATTAATCGTCATTCTATGGAGAAGTTTTCCACTAGCAACGAAAACAAGCTGAACTTTTCCTGATTCTCTTTCACTTAGTGACATCTCTCTATCTCTCTTCCATCTCTGTGGAACTGTTTTCATCTCACTCTTTTGCTGGTACTTACTCTTCGACAAGAAAAACTTTGCTGGAGATTCTTTGTTCAAGTGACCGCACGATTACCTGGGGCTTCCATCCGGGGGAGAGTTGGCTGACAAAAAAGTCAGAACTTTACTGTCTTTTTCTTTCCCGGGAAAACTCTGGCTTCAGATTCTACGTGTTATTGTTCCAAGTCGGTTTCATACGACTCTTGTAATGTGAGGTTAAGCTGGAAAGTAGCTAATCTCTCTCGAGAAAAAATGTTTAAATCTCAGTCTGTCTCTTTCTAATGAACGTAGTCTTTCTTCCATTTCTTGTTCTGTTCTCGCAAAACCTATCCACTCCCTCTCTCTCACACACACTCTTTTTCTATGAGTTTTTATATAAATTTATATTTTTTGTTAGAGAGTTAGAAGGAAGATACTTTTGGAAAAAATTATAATAAGATTGGTTGATTGTGAAAATCAGTGAGAAATGAGAACGAATAGTCCTTTTTTGTTTGAAAAATAACATTGTCAATAATTTATTATTATTGAACGAAAATCTTAATTTCATGCTGTAAATCACATCGAAGACTTCTGCTACTGTAAATATTGACAACAGGGTTAGGATTCTCGTCTAATGATAATCCTATTATATTAAGCGAGCAATTTCTGTATTTATGAGAGATATTTTTATATCTGGATGTTCAACGGATCTCGAAAACGGCTCTAACGATTTTCAGGAAATTTGGAACATAGTAGATTTAAGATATAGAAATTCGATTGCACTAGTCTCATCTTCGGGAAAACTCGCTGAACGATATTAAAAGGATAATTCATCCTTGGCTGAAACAGCTGTGGATAGTAAAAAAGTGAGTGAGCGAGCGAGTATGTGAAAAATCAAAATATCGCATCCCCGAAATTCATAAGATGACATAATAACCAACTGTGAAATATAAACATGATCATTTTAGAGAATTGTGTTCTGTTTATCAATAAATGAAAATAGGGAGCGAAGCTCGGTGCCCCGATATTCATTATTTATCTTCGAAGTAAGCATTTGAACAAATGCAATTTCTTATTTTATTCCATCTGTAACATTGTCGAAGTCACAAACGAAATCCTAATCAATGAAATCTAGAAATTGATATGCAGTGGTTTATCAGTTTTTGTAACAGTGTCAAAGCTACATACTGCAGATCTAAAAAGTAGCTCGATGCGATAACAAATTGCAAACAAACAGAAAAACGAATCAAGCCGGATTATAGGCGACAAACCAGTGGACTTTGGAGAAGTCATCAATTATTCTCCTTATTGATCGGCGCTTTGAAACCATTACCCATAGATCAATCTTGTTTCACATGTTGGCTGTATGCTTGCAGTGATTAGACCGCAGATTGGGCGTGGAAAGGGGGGCTTATAATCCATTTGGGGGTACGTTTGAGGTGTTCACAAGGCGGACACCAGTTGACTACGACATGTTGTCACGTTATTCTTTATTTAAATAACGATTAGCCTCCTGCTTGGCATCAGTCGGTAGAGCATGAATATTGATATAATTATATAATTAGGTCGTGGTTTTTTAATAGAATTCAGTCTCATAAAAATCTTTCTAGGCCTAGGTATGGGCTTCCCCTATAACTCTTGTAATTCATTAAAAATAAATATATATAAATATGATACTTATACTATAGTGTTGAGGAATTAAAATAAATTGCACACCATAAACATTTTGATACATATATTAAACAAATAATGCAAAAAATAGATCGAGGCAAAAATATATAAAGAGCGATAAAAATATAATATAAATAAAAATAGAACAATAATTGGAATCAGTAAAATATCACAGGCTAAACTTTATACTCTAGATTTATGGCACGAATCATTACCATGTGCCTTTATCTTAAAATCATATGCATCCTTTTGCATGTAGCTGCGATATGCGCTTGCTAATACTTGTCGACTTGGACAATTCAATTAAAAAATAGGTTCTTTGAGATCAACTTGATAAATTGTCAACTAATAATCCAAATATATATATATATTAAATTCTCTAGTACTTAGTAGATTTCTTAGTATTGAATATATATTTTATCTCAGGGTGCAAAATTCGGCACCTGACGGAAAGGGTAGAGCAATTCATCTAGTGAATTAGAGCTATAACAAACTATCGCAAATTATATTGCAAAAATTAAAGATCATATGAATATGTGTTAATAGCCTAGATTTATACTTCTTTGATTCGATAGAATTTTCTGAAATGTATTGATCCATTTTTTCCTTCAATAAAATACCTTTAATACTAATTTTACTTGCGCAAGTATTTTTCTTATTAATTCTTAATTTATAATAAAACCCTTTCGACGAGCTAGCTTTGATCATTTGATAGATTCGAAGCACTAGGGCGCCCATCACTAATTCAATATTTATCACTCACGTGTCGAAATCTTCTAAAGCCGCCGATGTCGATCCAACCCTTATGGTCCTGGATTGGTAGCCGGAATCGTCTCTTCCAGGGTTTATAAATATTTGAAATTGAAAATGACTTCTGCTTTACAAGAGCATCACAAAGTCCTTAAGAAATTTAATAATTCAATCTAACTTTAACTTTTACAATTATTAGCAAGGTACTACGCTCTGACATATTTGGGGTCCTCTCATGGTGGCATTGGCTGGCGAGTGATGGTTCTCCTTTCTCAATTTTACAAAATCTTATTTCCGACTTTCAAATTAACATAAAATTTGAATATCTTAGTCCTCCGCCATTTAGGTTCAAATAGAGCGTACAAAAAATATCAAATTATTACTTAGGTTGTGCGTTTAATAAGTTCTTTGCCTTCGGGCCATATCTATAACATAGACTATACAACAATTTAACATAGATTCCGAACATTTATATAAATATATAGAAATATTTTTGAATGGCATACTATTGCCGCCTATTAACTGCTATTGGTGCTATTGGTGCATGCAAATTTGATTCAGTATTCATGCGCCTGGTACCTCCTTTTCCTGAATACACTTAATTATTTTTATTTGGTTTTTTTACTTATGCTCTCTACATGCTAGCTAATTTCTATATACTAATATTTGTTTCATGCTACCAGAAGTTAGCCACGTGATCATGTGTCTTCTCACATGCATACTGTTTGTTGCAATAGAGCTCTGCCAAGGGGTTTTGGTCAGATTTTATGTTGCTCGATTTGGTTGATCTTTAGGTCGCCGATCCCTGAATGCATATACCTAACCTCAATCTTCAAAATATTTTATATAATAATATTAGCAACAAATTCTTTCAAAATCCTTTTTAGGTTTTTGTACCGTTTAGCCAGAACAAGCTGATGCTATCTAATCTTAATTGTTATCTATTTGGCGATATTAGCCAGTTACTTTATTTCAGACCTATTAATATTTCGGTTAGGGATTTTTATCTACCCAAATTCCGATATTTTACAATGTGTGATTGATACAGTCCACCATCACACTTGACCTGAATAATTATACTCAGGTAACATTTTGCTTTGACCTAACAAAGCCACTCACGTGAGGCAGCCAGACTGTTTGATCACGTAGGAATTTAGTGGCTAGACAAAAATGGAGTTATTCTAGGTAGTGTAGGTTAGGTGAATATAATATCGTTTGAACTGGCTGCTTCAGGTCTGTTATTAGAGTTGTCAGGTCACACCTGATCAATTTCAGGGCATCTAACATCACATGACCTAACGACTGTTTTTTTTCATTTCGGTAGCCGAGATCGACGACTTAACGTGTTCATCCTTGACACGAGAGTGGTCCAAGAAAAATAGCTTGTCAGATTGAACTCAGTCGTCTGAATCGCCTGATACACACGAGATCCGCTATCTCTCCATAGTGAATGATATGATAGAATCAGCAGTTGCCAACAATAATCACATTTTCTCAAATTTCAAGCTTATTTTCAATTTTAGGTGAAAATGTTACAAAACATTATTGAAGAGATTTTCATGCACAATCTTTTCCACTCGATATTTTTCGTTTAAATTATATCTGAAACCTGATACTTGGAAATCTGAAATCAAACTTTGCATAGATGGGGCGGAGCTCCTGAAATTTTTACAGATATGGGGCTTGTGGCAGTTGATATAGCTTATTAATGACTATTTTTGTATGAATTTGATCAAAATCGCTGGAGCCATTTCCGAGAAAATCGCGAAAAACCCTGTTTTGATAACATTTTTGCCATTTCAGCAGCCATCTCGAATTACATTTGATCGAAATTATTCTTGTCGGATCCTTATAGTGTAAAGACCTTAAGTTCGAAATTTCAAGTCATTCCGTTTATTAGGAGATGAGATATAGTGTACACGACGCACATACACTCATACACCACACACACACACACACACACACACACACACACACACACACACACACACACACACATATTATATATATATATAACACGTTCACGTTCATTAGAACTCAGTTTTTAAAAAGAAATTTCATTTGCAAAAAATACATGTTAACACATCAAGTGGCTGGAGTAGACTAACTAAAATGAGCGCGCTGAGAGCGACACTAAGCGGTACTGACAAAAATAGTAGTCAGCACATCAACTGTTTAGGTTTACATAATTCCTCCCTCCTTAAGTTTTTTCGTCCCGAAAAATAAATTTGGGACACTCAAAAATTACAAAATCAAAATGAAGTTTCAAATTAAAGTTTACTAACTTAGATCTAATTTCTAGGTGGTACAATATAGCTTATGGTAGGGGTTGATGATATTGGTACTTGTGTATCAATTCGGTAATTTAGTACACTGGTTGGCTTCTTAAATTTGTAATAAACGATTATCTAAATTACAAGAAGTATAAATGTACTTAAAACAAAAATTACAATGTGGCGTGTCTTAAGGACGAAAGAATCTTCAAAATTTATAAAATCAAAATCTCTAGGTTCAATATCATCAAGTTCACTAACATCTTTCAAATCGATAAGTTTAGTATGAATTTTATTGGTACATGACTTAATTTTTGTGCATATGTGGTAACTGAAGTAAACGGTAATTTTACATCTGTCATTTTATCATTGATATCCAGATTGATAAGGAAAGATGAAGGAGTATTTATAGTGCCATTATTGATATTAATTTGATCAAACTTATATCCTAAAATACAATTACAATTTTCGAAATAATTCATAAATGGTCTATCATTAATTATTTCTATTCTTACACAACTATCCAAATCCTTATTATTCACTACAGACAAAATACAGTTATCATGTATAATTTCTCCAATTTTTGAAAATTGGTCAGTTTCCAAAGCTTTTTGTTTTGAGACACAGATATCGATTTTTCTTTTATTTCATGGTGTGAACATTTGATTCCATTTCAACAGGATAAGACAGGAGGTCATATTTTTCAAATAAATCGTTTAATTTCGGTAAATGGATAATGTAAGTTATAACAGATTTCGATAAAATACAAGTGCTATTACTAATTTCCCATAAAATACTGGAATCTCTACTAGCTAATGAATAATTCTTATAATTAATTAACCTACGAAAATCATCAAAGCTCAAAATTGATGGATGAAGTTTCCCTTCTTTGCAATACATCAACGAGTTAACAACATCATTTATTTCATCATCCAACAATTGTATAGTCAAAGTAATTAAGTCAACAGCTTGCATATTTTCGACAATATTGGCAGTTTCGTTAGTAATATTTTCTAATGCTTTATTATTTGAATTAATATGCTCAACATCGGAATTAAATTTCTTAATTAACTCATGGTTCATTTCAAAATTATGTTCTTCATTTTTAACAAGATGTAATTCATTATTTTCTATTTTATCAATAACTTTGTCGAAGTGTTCTTTGTCGTCAGCAGTCATAAGTTCTGTCAACCATGATATGGCGTTTCCTAATCCGTTCATTAGTCCACGTTTTACCTTTTTATTTTTATTTTCAGAAATCATTTCTAATTTAAAATATGGTTGAGTGAAATTTTCTTCAAAGATTCAATAATGTCAGAGGATATGTAAGCGACTTGCAGATTATTAATATGAGTCTGTAATTTCAAAGATTGTATTTTAAGGTCAGTCACGTTAGTAAAATGGATGACTTTCTATGTGTCGTTAATGAGCATAGATTGTCCTATTCTAATCGGAATTATTCCTGCTGTCTTTGTCAAGTCTGTCAGTCTGTACGTCAACGTTGCTGGGATCGGGAACAACAGAAGGATGGTCATTGCCTTCATCTGCAACAATTAGATTATCTTTTACTTTTTTACGAGGCCTTTCATTCTGTTAGGGTGGATTTTGATTAAATTTCTTTTCAATTTGACCTATCACCTTCCTTAGTAGCTGTGCTATACCTTGGAACATTTTTGTGAAATTTCGGGTTTTTGATGAATATCCTATCTGGTATTTCAGGTGGTTCCTCTCTATTTTTGTTACATTTTTCTGTTCGTTTTTCTTTTTCCTCGATTATTTTCTTGTAAACGGCATCATTCAACGCTTGTATTTCTTTGAAGTATTGATTAGCAAGTTCTTCAGTGATTACTGCGGGATTATCCTGATCTTGATTATTTGGTAAATAATTCTAAATTCCGAAAGTTAGTTCATTTGGACTTAAGTTGAATTGATCTTTTATCGAATTGTTATAGGTTCGCAAAGCTAATCGAAGTTTTTGTTCAACACTATATTTTGGGAATTTAATTTCGAGTCCTTGTAGAATTTCAATAATTGTGGAGTGTGTTCTTTCTATTAGTCCTTGAGATTGGGGATGATAAGGTGTGGTGAAGTAAGTTTCAATACCATTTATTTCAGTGAATTGTTTGTATAGTGCATTGTTGAATTCTAATCCGTTATCGGATTGAATGCATTTTGGAATTGGGAAAACTGAAAGATAGTTGTTTAGATTTTTTATTATTCCGATACTGTTAGCTGATTTCAATGTGTAGGCGGAAAGTCTTTTAGAAAACGAATCGACAATTGTGAGGATTTTAATATTATTATACGTGAAAGTGTCAATCTGAAGTTTTTCGAAAGGTTTAGTAGGTGTGGGAGTTACTTTGAATTTAGTTTTAATTGGGTTTCTTTCATACTTGGTTTTCAAACAGATTTCACATTTATTTACAAATTCGGTTACGTCTTTGTGCATTGCGGGCCAATAGTAGTTTTTACGTATTTGTTTATAATTCTCGTTAATTCCTCTGTGGAAGTTTTTGTCTTCATGACATCGAGCTATTATCATTGTTGTTTATCTACATCAGTTATGTCGGCGTTTATTATTTACTACAGACAAAATACAGTTATCATGTATAATTTCTCCAATTTTTGACATTGGTCAGTTTCCAAAGCTTTTTGTTTTGAGACACAGATATCGATTTTTCTTTTAATTTCATGGTGTGAACATTTTATTCCATATCAACAGGATAAGACAGGAGGTCATATTTTTCAAATAAATCGTTTAATTTCGGTAAATGGATAATGTAAGTTATAACAGATTTCGATAAAATACAAGTGCTATTACTAATTTCCCATAAAATACTGGAATCTCTACTAGCTAATGAATAATTCTTATAATTAATTAACCTACGAAAATCATCAAAGCTCAAAATTGATGGATGAAGTTTCCCTTCTTTGCAATACATCAACGAGTTAACAACATCATTTATTTCATCATCCAACAATTGTATAGTCAAAGTAATTAAGTCAACAGCTTGCATATTTTCGACAATATTGGCAGTTTCGTTAGTAATATTTTCTAATGCTTTATTATTTGATGCTCAACATCGAAATTAAATTTCTTAATTAACTCATGGTTCATTTCAAAATTATGTTCTTCATTTTTAACAAGATGTAATTCATTATTTTCTATTTTATCAATAACTTTGTCGAGGTGTTCTTTGTCGTCAGCAGTCATAAGTCCTGTCAACCATGATATGGCGTTTCCTAATCCGTTCATTAGTCCACGTTTTACCTTTTTATTTTTATTTTCAGAAATCATTTCTAATTTAAAATATTGGTTGAGTGAAATTTTCTTCAAAGATTCAATAATGTCAGAGGATATGTAAGCGACTTGCAGATTATTAATATGAGTCTGTAATTTCAAAGATTGTATTTTAAGGTCAGTCACGTTAGTAAAATGGATAACTTTCTATGTGTCGTTAATGAGCATAGATTGTCCTATTCTAATCGGAATTATTCCTGCTGTCTTTGTCAAGTCTGTCAGTCTGTACGTCAACGTTGCTGGGATCAGGAACAACAAGGATGGTCATTGCCTTCATCTGCAACAATTAGATTATCTTTTACTTTTTTACGAGGCCTTTTCATTCTGTAGGGTGGATTTTGATTAAATTTCTTTTCAATTTGAACCTATCACCTTCCTTAGTAGCTGTGCTATACCTTGGAACATTTTTGTGAAATTTCGGGTTTTTGATGAATATCCTATCTGGTATTTCAGGTGGTTCCTCTCTATTTTTGTTACATTTTTCTGTTCGTTTTTCTTTTTCCTCGATTATTTTCTTGTAAACGGCATCATTCAACGCTTGTATTTCTTTGAAGTATTGATTAGCAAGTTCTTCAGTGATTACTGCGGGATTATCCTGATCTTGATTATTTGGTAAATAATTCTAAATTCCGAAAGTTAGTTCATTTGGACTTAAGTTGAATTGATCTTTTATCGAATTGTTATAGGTTCGCAAAGCTAATCGAAGTTTTTGTTCAACACTATATTTTGGGAATTTAATTTCGAGTCCTTGTAGAATTTCAATAATTGTGGAGTGTGTTCTTTCTATTAGTCCTTGAGATTGGGGATGATAAGGTGTGGTGAAAGTTTCAATACCATTTATTTCAGTGAATTGTTTGTATAGTGCATTGTTGAATTCTAATCCGTTATCGGATTGAATGCATTTGGAATTGGGAAAACTGAAAGATAGTTGTTTAGATTTTTTATTATTCCGATACTGTTAGCTGATTTCAATGTGTAGGCGGAAAGTCTTTTAGAAAACGAATCGACAATTGTGAGGATTTTAATATTATTATATGTGAAAGTGTCAATCTGAAGTTTTTCGAAAGGTTTAGTAGGTGTGGGAGTTACTTTGAATTTAGTTTTAATTGGGTTTCTTTCATACTTGGTTTTCAAACAGATTTCACATATATATATAAATTAGGATAATACAGTACTTTACTGTCTTCCTTCTTTTAGCCGAGTCCTCCATCCTTGTCTGTCCTCCCACTCACCATCTCTCAAATTCCTCATACATAGCCTCATCACTTCATCCCTCCAAGACCTTCTTGGTCTTCCTCTCCTCCTCCGCCCCAACGGACTCCAATCTGTCACTATTCCAATCCACTTACTGGCACTAGCTCTTCTGGCTTGACCATACCACATCAACCTCTTGTCTTCTATGAATTTCATTATATCAGACTCCACCTTCATTCTGTCCCTGATCACCTCATTCCTCACTTTATCCATTCTGGTCAAAGCACAGCACCTTCTCCAAAACTCCATTTCGACAGCTGTTATTTTACTTCTTGTTTTCTTGTTTGTCACCCACATTTCTGCACCATAAGTCATTACACTTCTCACGATGGTATTGAATATCCTGTGCTTAGTTTTCTTATGGATATTTCTACTCCATAAGATTGGGTGCAACTGCCTTATGCAACTTCTTGTCTGTGCCAATCTGATCTTTATTTCTTCCTCTGTATCGCCACTTTGCGTGATAGTGAAACCAAGGTATTGAATTTTCTGCTCCTTTTATCTCAGTATTGTCATCAATGGTTAAATTTTGTGTTGAATTCCCATTTGTCTGCAAATACTCCATCTTGTCTATATTTATTTCCAGACCAGCCTTTTCATACTCTTCCTTGAGTTTCCTCATCATAAAGCTTAGGTCTTCCTCATCCTGAGCAATCACAACCGGTCATCTGCGAAACAAAGGGTGAAAAGGTTCTCTCCTCTGATGGGTATTCCCATTCCTTGACACTTTCTCTTCCATGTCCGCAAGGTATCTTCTAAGAAGATCTTGATAACTATACTCAAAATATGATAACTATATATACTCAAATACATTTATTCAATTACAATGAAAACGGTGATAATTTTATAATTTGTCTATGCAAAATGACCTAAACATGTTTTTGAAAAAAGAGAAATAAACGAAAATAAGTTCTGTTTCCCTTGCTGTATTTTTCTTCTCGTGAGATCAGCTAGATGATCCCACACATGCACTCGTTCACTCTCTTCCATTACGGTATCGACAGACGATGAAATTTCCAGCTGTTTTTCCAATGAAGTCTTCTTCCTTTAATGTCCTCCAGCGAGTTATCCCAGGGTTGAGACCTAGTGCAATCGAATTTTGATATAATAAACCTACTTTGTCCCAAATTTCGAGAGAATCGTTAGAGCCGTTTTCGAGATCCGGTCACATACAGATATATAAACATTTAAACATCTAAACAGAAATTGCTCGTTCACTAGTATAGGATTATCGATAATGGTCGAAAAAAAAAAAATATATTCCTGGAGTCATGACGTCATGCATTGGAAAGAGAAAAAACCCAGAGCTTGCCAAGCCAGCTCAACATGAAGACCACAGCCCTCATAAATATATCCAGAAATATGAAAACACGTGACAGAATTTTCCACCTCACAAACTGAAACACTTTTACTACTCAATAAATTTTCCACAACTATTGCATTTACGGGCGATGACAATTTTATTTTCATCTAGTCCTGGATGATAACATACTCTTTTCTCCCTGCAACTCTCGGAAACTCTCCTTGTTTCTTTCTCGATCTCTGTTCATTCATTTTCCCAAGTGAGAGAGAATGATGGGTAACGAGCAAGGATGAAGAGAGTGAGAGATATAGGGAGAATAGGGTGCGAGTGAGAGGTAGAGTATTAGATGACCCACAGTTCTCCTCCACGTTTACATACTCCTCCAGCTATACTTCTTGAGTTTTATGATCCATGAAATTTGAGTTGAGTATTTTATGGGGTACGAGTTCTTCTAACAACTCAACCTCCCTCACCCCCCAAAATAACCTATCAACCTCCTCTTCGACTACTCCATCATGCCCAGCGCCCAACCATCATAAAATGGTTGCAAAAAAACCCCAGTTTCTACTCGTCTGGACTTTTTTCCCTAGCTCTCGATCCAGATAGACGGAAAAATCCATTCCGTTGCCGTTTAATGAGGCCAGATGCACTCGTAAATTTTCCACATCCGTTCTGAATTATCTCCTGATTCTACTTTAAGAGATATCCGACCAATTCAAACTCAGACTTGATCCAACTACAGATACTCTCTTATCTCTTTTTTTTTTTTTTTTTTTTTTTAAGATTACGTCCTAAAGACTCCAGTCATGGAGTATAAGACAAGTCATGTTATTACATAATAATTCTACAACTAAGTAGTTCAACCTAGTTTAGGTTTGAAAGGAATTCTTGTACACTATAAAAAGCTCTATCAACTAAATATTTTTTAATTTGTTTTTTGAAAATCTTCAAATCATCATTACTTTTCAAGATTTGAGGTAGCTTGTTATGAAATTTCCTGCCAATATAATCTGGTTTTTGTTCAAATAACCTACTATTGTGACCCATTATATGATAATCTGCTCTGTTTCGCGTATTATACTCATGAACATCTGAATTCTGGATCACACCACTCGTTTTCACATGCATTACAACTTCATATACATACAAAGATGGCACAGTTAATAGACCAAGCTTTTTAATAAAGGCCTACAAGAGTCTAACCTATTCACTTTCTCTATACATCTGAGTGCCTTCTTTTGAATCTTAAACACTCTGTCCATATTTGTTGAGATGAATTACCCCATACTAAAATAGCATACCTAATATGAGATAGTACAAGTCCATGGTAAGCAGTTAACAGTAGTTTTTTATCATTCAGCCTAGCAAGCTGCCGCAGGACAAATACCCCAGATGATCTCTAGGATAATGCCAACAGACTTTCAAGATGACATTACTGGAATAAAGGATTATATGATTCTATTCTTGTAAATGGTGAGAGTAGGCTACACGTTTGAAAACTTGTAAAAATGTCACCAGTAGAATGTTTCTGAAAGCGTGGTACCATAGATGATAAACAATAGCATTAGTAGATATCCCATGGTATAGGGCGTTTATGTCGCAACTATTACTGATATCTAAAGCCGAAAGTCACGTAGTTCTTTCCTGTGAAGCTTTATGACGCTGTATTCTCTCATATTGTGCCGTTCATACACTCTTACTCGGTCAAAACAGTAAAAATCGACAGTAATCGGCTTGAGATAACAGTAAAAGTTGCGACATAAACGCCCTTTGCCATGGGATATCTACTTACGCTATTGTTACGGTACTCTATGGTGGTATTTCCTATTTTGTGATGGCTCTCTTTATATCAGTAATCTTTGGTATTTATTCTTTTGTAGGAATAATGGTGATATATATCATGGTTGAATCTAAAAAGAGTTTCATAGTTCTCAACTATTGGTTGTGATCGTATCTGGTACGATCTCCTCTTCCTATTTCTCTTCCTCATACGAATTAGTTAAGCCATTTTACTATGAGCAGAGGGTGATAAGCTGCTCTAGACCAGACTCACCACCTCCTTTGAAGCATTTGTTTCAAAGTTGAGCGAATGCTCTAGTTTAATCATACAATTTTGAGTATAAGCTTCTACTTTTGAGCAAATGCTCAAACTATTTTTTTGATGAGCATGAGCAAAAGGTTTTGCTCAAGTTCATTCATAGAAAATAAAGCAAATGCTCCATATTTTAGAAGTATAAACAAATGCTTAACTTTATTCATAAGGTCCTTTGTTTTTATAGCTCACGGAAGCGCTAAATATGCAAGTAGGGGGCACCGCTTGTGTTTGAGTCGTCTGCTCTGTTTTCTATATTTATGAATAGAGTTTTAGGTTATGTGAGTTTAGAATTTTGAAATAAGAGCTGAAAAAATGTCATCTCTATAATAATCTTCAGTATATTATAATTATTATAATATCAATAGCTTTTTATAACCGTCTACACTCTCATCGTCTTTTGTAGGAATAATGGTGATATATATCATGGTTGAATCTAAAAAGAGTTTCATAGTTCTCAACTATTTGTTGTGATCGTATCTGGTATAGTTTCCTCTTTCTCATCCGAATCAGTTGAGCCATTTTACTATGAACAAAAGGTGATAAGCTGCTCCAGACTAGACCCACCTTTTATGAAGCATTCGCTTTAAAAGTTGAGCAAATGTTACAGTTTATTCATATAATTTGAGTATAAGCTTCCACTTTTGAACAAATGTTCGAACTATTATTTTTTTATTTACAAAGACGACTTTCCAAAAGTATTTTAAGCCTAGTTGATGATGATGATGAGATAAATGATATACAATTGATTTTAATACTATTTTTTTGATGAGCATGAGCAAAAGGTTTTGCTCACGTTTATTCATAGAAAATGAAGCAAATGCTCCTATTTTAGAAGTATAACAAATGCTCAACTCTATTCATATAGCCCATTATGAACCTGAGTTTCAATGGAAGAGAGATTTTCAACATTCATAATTCCAATAGAAAATATGCAACGCTAGTAGCAGAGCAACTGCCAATACATGGAAGATCACAAGATCCACAAAACTCTCGTGAAATGACAATAATATCAAAGATATTATGAAACACTCACCAACATGATACGTATGTTGTTGCAAGCAAAAACAAGTCCGCATTTTACCTGGAAAAAGAATATAATCACACTCAACAAATGTCATTTCAAAACACGCAAGAGCAAACAAGAACACTGTTGTTTGATTTTGGAGAATGAGATACAGTAAACTGTCGAACAAAAACTGTTCCTTTTACAAACTTCATGTGACTTTGAACGCTGATTGAAACAATACTCTATACTCACAAACACAAACTCATCCACCTGTAAATAACGTGAATCAAACTAGACTCCTCTCATGCTACGTTTCAAGAGGTGTGATTCTTTTAGCATCAACTTTGTTGTGTGCAATATTCAATCTGACATTTTCAATGATTGCATGAAGTTGTCTGATATTGTAAACAAGGGAATACGATAGAGTGTTCTCTCATGGATTGGGTCATAGCCACCAGACCTGACCCAGCCAGGTCACTTGATATGATTATATTGATTATTGTACAGTCGGAGATTTTTTTCATTCTCATCATTGTAAGAAGCAATTTTCCACATTAGCTGATAAACTAATCCTCAATTGATAACTAGCAATAGAGTTTACTATTTCATGAACTATAGATACAGATTTTCAACTGGCAAATATTTAACAATATAAAGATGAAACTAATTCAAAGTTACAAAGTTACTATATAACATTGTGTTGTATTTACATACTTTACTGGAATTTGAACACATTCATTCTTGAAAAGACAAATAATAAGAGAATATCAATCCTCCTATTAACACTATGCTGAAATACGTTGATGTAGTTTAAGTTTTTATTTGTTGAATAAAATGAATTTAATGATTCCATATTATTATGGAATAATATTATATTTCGGGAGAAACAAGATAAATGGGCTGTTCGTTTAAAACCGGAATGAAACACATTATAATCCATTATTACTTCATGTAATTGCGTTCTACATGCTGATGTTGCAAATGTGCTTCTGTTGATATATATTTATTAATTTATTCATTCAAAATACACAATGTTTTATAAGGTTATACTTGACATGATGATAAAAATGTAATGAGTTTACCTGTGAATGAGAAATCGAAGTAGCCTTTTCAAAAATTATTTTCATTTCTTACAAGATATTTCGGCGATACAGCCACTTTCAAGTGAATAAACAAATTTGAATGAATATAAATAGTGGAGACTGAGATTTTGTCAATATTCTACTTCATTTCAATAAATAATATCGGGGACCGAGCTCCGCTCTGGAATACAACAGCATAATATAAAATCTATTACGAAAGAAGAAAATATAATATTTCCATAGTTCAGAAATAGGATCTATCTAATCACAGTGGATTGAGATTGATTCCCAGAGGAATGCAAAAATTTCTCTCACAAAAGCATGTTAAATTCCAATACAAATCAGAGAAGACCAATTCAAAAAGATTGCTTATCAGATTGGTTCCACTGGAATTAATCAGGATTAAAACTTAATGAATACAAAAGTTTAACAGCTGAGTCATAATTTTGTCTCAGTTCCACACTCATGCATTCGCTCACTCACTTCCATCATCAACAGACAGACAAAATTTCCAGCTGTTCCTCCAAGGACGTATTTATCCTTCCAATGTCCTTCAGCGAGTTATCCCATGGTTGAAACCTAGTGCAATCAAATTTTTTTATAATGAACCCACTTTTTTCCAAATTTCGTGAGAATCGTTAGAGCCGTTTTCGAGATCCGGTCACATACTTATATACGGTCCCGGCTGCCTAGAAAAAAGGTCATGTCAGAGGCCCTGAAATTGATCAGTGCTACCTGAAAACTGTGACACAAGACCTGAGCCAGCAAGGTCACTCGATATTATTATTATCTAAACATAAGAACATATGAACAGAAATTGCTCGTTTAATAGTATAGGATATATTATACAGGAGCATGCTTTCGTGTGCTCTCACACATCATCAGCTGAAAGTTTCTGTTGGGAAGTAGGAAGTTTCCACAACATTAATATCCCCTCTACAAACTTTATCAAAGAATACTTGAATATTCACTCAAGAATAGCTTTAACATCACTTCAACACTTCTAATAGGATTGAAACATGTTGTGAGGAACAAAAATATTTATAAGAAAAGATACTTTGATTTTCAACTTCCATATGAATACAAGTATCCCTGACAACAAGAAAGTGAACATTGTTATGAGGTATCTATTCTTAGATAAGAAGGCTCATAGAAATTGAAATGGATTATCACTTCATTGAAAGTCACGAATCAATCAAAACTCATTAGAATGATACAACAGGTCATTAGTATTGTAATGAAGCCTTCAGAGGGATAGCAGAGGCGAGATTTTTCTGGAATCTTCTGGTAAACAACATGGGGAAGGCAGGGTGGCCTCTAGATCATTCCAGTGTGTTCTAGTTTTGGTGGGGGGAACCATCGACCAATGGCAAGCGCCTTCTCAAAACTTCTGATGATTTCCATGCACTGCGATTGGTCGGACGTGGTCGGATCGCCACACCTCCAGACCATTCTGGAGCGTTCTATATGAGAAGTTAACACTGTATACTCCACCCTTCTAGATTGTTCTGCAGATCCTATATAAATGGTGCAGGTTGCAGTCGGCGGGGAGTTGGCAGACTACAGTCGTATTGCACACTTCTTCAAATCGTGACAGACTGGTGATGAAGTGATAATACACTTTTGTAGTTGTTTAAACAGTTATTATTCATATAACCGTGGCCTAATTTTGTACATAAATTTTATTGTAAATATTTTTGGTGAATAAATGAATATGAATATAATTAAATATTCTTGGTGACAGTTATTCTTAAACAATTAATTATACTAGTTAACGTAAGCTTGTGATAATTCTGTGTAATTTATTAGGTAGTTATCAGTTTATAGTTGTTTCTAGTTTACCTCCGTGTGTTATAGTGTTGAAAGTATGAAAACCTAATCAGTATAAATCGCCTCAAGTGTTTCATTAGTGTAGAAACCCGCAACAGTATGAACGAAAATGTAAATCTAAAAGTAGAGTAGTACACAATACTCCAAATTTTATAATTAATCATAACTTTCCTTTCACAATATCATGGAACATGCTGTTCCCTCCTTGCCCCTTCTTCGAGATTATTATGTGACAAAAAGTTGTTAATGACTTTGCTTCACTTTGGAATATAGTCTCTGTGAAATGTCTGTAAATACAATCTCTGTAAAATGATGAGGTACACGAAAGATTAGTAGTGAAGGTTCCAAAAGTCTATACTATAATAAAGGAGAGAACTGATTTATATACGTACGGGATAGGAAAATTATGTTCGACGCATCATTACGTCTCAACTACTGGACTGATTAACTAGAAATTTTACATATAGATTCTCGATTAACCGAGGATGGTTATAGGACTATTTTCAATTTTTCAAGATTTCATTACGTCTATTTCTAGAATATTCCCTTGCAGAGCACGGGTACCTGCTGGTATTAAATATTATTATCCAATGTTGTTCCTATAGAAGTCAACTAGGAAATAGTTATTTGTGCAACTAGTGCGCAAAGTAACAGTTTGCTGCACCGAAAGAAACGTTTACGCCCGAGCCGTAGGCGAGGGCGGAATGGCTTCTTGAGTGCAGCAGAGGAACTTTGCGCACGTATTTCACATTAATTTTTCCTACAGTTACCATTGAATATGAAAAGTGGGTAATTATGGGTAAAATTGCCTGAAATCCATCAAATGTTTTTCTGTATAATTTTATTATTGATAAAAACCTTAATCCTAAAATCCTAAAGTCCTCGTTGTCCTTGGTTATAATATAATTATAATGAATAATAATTAGCGCGTTGTGCTTGGTTGCACCTCTGCTCACTATAGCAGCCACAGCAGTCACTGTTACCAACTTCATTTTGATTTTGCTGAACTGTTGCTCCATATAGCCTACTAAGTATTTTGCGTTGCCATGTTGCAAATCTGGAGTATGCAAAGTAATCACTTTGCGCACTAGTGCGGAGAAGTGATTCTTTGCGTTCTGTAATCAGTGCAGGAATGGTCACTTTTCAAGGTAACTGTAGGAAAACAAATGTTTCACTTCTGTAGTTGAGAGTTCATAGAAATGGAGCCCCCTGGTTATACTATTCTGTATCCACTTTGATATTTTCTGACAGTTTATTTTGCGGTGGATGTCAAACAAAAATCGCAGGAACCAACAAAAACCTCAATCAGAAAAAACTGATTTTTTTTAGGGTAAAAACAGTTAAACGCAGGTCTTTTGAATGAGTTTCCCGTCATACGCTACAGTACTTTGTCACTGATGAATTATTGTCAAACACTCATTTTCTATCTCTCTCTCTTTTATACTCTCTCGATTTCTTTCCGCGTCTCCCATTCATTTTGTCTCTCTCTTATTCCATATCTATCTTCCTTTCTCTCTTTCATCGATGAGCTGTCAGTTAGCTCACTCAAAGTTTTCCATCCAAAAATTTATCTTGAAAAATATATTTCATGAGACAGATTCAATTTTCTTTCTCATTGCTTGTGAAACCTGGAAGGCTATACGGAGAGTTCCAGTGGAATTCAGAGCTATCTACATGCAAATTTCATACAATTTACTTATAATTTTTTAGTAAATAAAGGTAAAGTTATTATTCAATTAAGCTATATTATCATGATTGAACTATGCATCATAGAAATAATTCAATAATATTCAATTGTTTGGAACATTTGATTTCTAGTAGTACTGTGAACAGTAGACGTCACGCAGTTTTCCATCCACAAGTATCTGATGTCACCTGTTCTAGTTGATTCAGTTGAAACACAATTCACAGTTGAATCATAATTTACTCTACAAACTGTTAGGCTAGCATCACATGCATTCGGTTTCATTCGGTTCGGTTCGGTTCGTTACCGAAAACGAATGAGGCTTTCATACATGTCAGGTTTTAATTCGTACGGTTCTCATTAGGTATTTTCTTCTCAAACACAGCTGTGTTTGGATTTTCACAGTTCATGCTGGTATATTTGAATATAACAACTGGTGTTAAATTGTAAGATGTTATTTCTTGAACAACAAAAATTAAAAAGTAATTGAAAATTGTGAACTATTTGAATAGTTTCTTTTTGATTATGTTGATTTTGGATGTTCAGAGAGATCATTTTTTTAAATTGAAAATTTGTTCCTTGTTTTGACACATGGTATATAAACTTCATCATTTCTCTCCATTGATGAAATCATGTAATATTCGTGGAAAAAAATTCTCCCTGAGTTTTAATTCATATCTTTCATATTTTTTTTAGCAAACTACCGTATTCATTGAGAAAAAAATGTTCCTGTGAACTAACAGAAATGAATTTACCATTTATGATTTTGACTTGGAAAATTTTGAAACAGATAATCACGATATCAGGTTAAAATGAAAACAAAAAAGGCAAGCGCGTGTAAAAGACTTTGTTTTTTTCCTGTTTCCTTAGCAAAGAGTTCGAATATGATGAAACCTATTCGTGTCGACGGGGCGTTCGGTGCTATGCGTTTCGGTACCGAATTCAAACCGAATCATCATTTCACACTAATCGGAATTTGCCGAGAACGAACCGAAAACGAAACGAACCAAATGAGTGAGAAAACAGCCTTATTAGTTTTCAAATAATCCACTTGACAGCTGATTGTTTATAAATAATTCTGATTGATCCTATCTTCAAAAGAGATTATATATATAGTGATATCTGAGTATGGAGAAATTCCTTTTCTTCTTCTATTATCCTTGAAATGCAAAATTTCAAAAAAAAACATGTGTATACATCGACGCGCAGTTGGAGAAGGAGTATTCCTGCCATATCTCATCGAATTCTATCACCGCGTTTGGCCGTAAATGCGTTACATATAGACAGACAAAAGCAAATCGAGTTGAAACATAGACCTCACTACGTTCGGTCAATTATATACTGGAGTGATTGATATAAGACCGGTGAGCTAGTGACGTTTACTTCCAGTGCATTAGTTGTGTGCTTTCGCGGGTCAGACGATTGTTATGTTGCTGGTCATTCCAAAATATCCGTTGAAACGTTTGATCAATATTAACTATTCTGTTCGTTGAATATTTAGTAAGCTATCCTACAGGAACATTTTATTGACATCAATATGCGTCACTTAATATTACATGAATATATATATGTAGGTATCATGAGTATTACATGCTCCATTCACCATTTTCAATCTTGTCAAATATTCATCGAGATGGAACTTTGAATAGTGATGTACCTGTTCCGTTGATAACAGTGTCACCTCAAAGCCATTATTAATCAGAAATGGACAAGGTGCAATAACCCACAATTCCCAATACCCTGGCCTGTCCACTAAGCCTTCAAGTCCACTTAAATTATTCACACACATACACATTTTTGATTGATTATTCAACAATCAATGGACTCAAGTGGTGGAATGTGCATGCTTGTGTAGAATGAGCGTTCTCCAACTTCTAGTGACTGTTCATGTGCTCATGCTACATATGCGAAGTTTCCTGTCTGAAAGCAATCAGACGACTGACAAATTGGCAACTGCGCTTCTACCTATGACTCTATCAATCGCTGTAATTGGCTGATCTCCCTCCATTCCTCTGCGTCGCAATTCCTCCAAGTCAGAAGTAATTTTGTACGGACTATAGTTCAATTCATGATTTCATTCTTGGATATATCAACGTATCTTTGTTGAACTAATATAGTCGAAGGTGAGCTTTGCTCCGGGTCAAAATATATACATAGTAGTATATTATACTGAGGAGTGTAGAGGAGTAAAGCAAGTGGTGGCGGCCAGGAGAAAGGGAAAAAGAAGGAAAGGTAGACCGAGAATGAATTGGGAGAGTTATCTTGAAAGTCTGGGTCGCGAGACAGGGAGTTCCATGAGGGAAATGAGGAGAATGGCTAATGACCGGGAGCTGTGGAAGAGGTGGACCGAGGTGTAGCGGCAGAAGGGGAAAAGAAAAAGAAGAAGAAGAAGAAGTATATTATACTGTTTCAAAATTACATTGGTGTTTAGCTTGATACATCTCGAGAAATGAGGTAAATAAATATAATGAGCAATTGTTACTGGACATCTCTGTTCAAAATCAAATCAATCAAATCGAATTTCATTCATTCAAGTAGTTGCATATAAAAGACAAGCTTCACATAATTGAATCGAAAACTTGTTCAAAACTTTAAAACTTGTGATTTAGATTATTTACAAACCAAATTGAATAACAAAATAACATTCTCTAATCACTCAAAATTGTAAAATAATGATCAAGTTTGAAAATTATGATATACTCTACTTTAGGAGGTCATGTCAACAAATCAGGCCCCTGTTTCATAGAAACTTAGAAGTCCTATAATAAGGGACAGCTGATTTTATCGGCTATATTGAGCATGTAATTGGAATGGTGAGTCTCCTGTATTACAGAACTTATAAGTTTCATGAAACAGGGCCCAGATTATGTTGATAAAGTCGATCAAATTGTCTAGCTCGATAACATTTCTCGCTGATTGATTATTATTACACAGCTGGAAATAATTCTGTCTCTCTCCCACACAGGCATACTTCTGTTATCGTGAGACGAAATTATCATGTTTTTTTCCAAGGATGAATTATCCTTTCCATGTCCTTCAGCGAGTTTTCCCAGGGATGAGACCTAGTGCAATCGAATCTTTATATAATAAACCCACTATGTTCTAAATTTCGTGAAACTAGAAGATAAGCAACGACATAAACTAACAGTTGAACAGTCGAAGAGCATGGAGCTATCTGCCTTGCTCAATGACAGTCATGGATAGCGAATCAATGTCATAGAATGAGAAGTATATATTAAATACATTCCTCCAATTGAATGACATCACAAGATGAGCAGAGATCGCGCATGCGCTGGTTTTAGAAATTCATTGTAAGTGTAGCTCTGTATTTTTAATAGTTTTTGAATAGTTTACGTAAATAGTTTCAAGATATTTTCAGTGATATTGCATAGCAATAGTGATGTTTTACTATTTGATTCGAGTGAATTCTTTGTGCAATGTGAAATAACTCTGCTAACTCTCAGCTCTTATTCGTATTTGACCATAACCTAAGATTTGGTTAGTTGTATCTTCTTGGATTTTTGACTGTAGTTTGTCGATTCACGCTTATCGCTTGCTATTGATATTGATAACATAATATAGACATCAGAATTGGAACTTTTATGCCGGTGCCGATTGTCGAATAACCTAGAACTATTTCGGCGGGAATCCGTGTCAGCTGTTACACACCTGTTTTTGACAGCTCTTATAGTGCGCGTCCTTTCGTTGCTATAGCAACCAATCAAGAACAGTCATTTCCATAATTTAACCTTGAAAATTGAGCGTAGACAAGGGTTGCTGTTGTACTGGTTATCGCATGCTGAAAGTGAAAACTGACCTACGTATTCCGTACTATAGGCTTGTTATTCTGCTCGCACCCACCGATCAATGCCAGTTAGAGAGCGCTCAATTAAAATATTTTTTTTCGTATGTTATGTTTTTGAAAGACTTAAGCTAACGGAGAAGTAATTTCTGTCATCATATTGAGTTGTTCTTTTTACATTATTTTTGTGTAATATGTCATTGATTGAGTTTTTTGAAACAAAAAAGAGGAATATAGGTATAAAAGTTAATGGTTTTAGTTATAGAAAAGACCGTGCATTATTGAATGGAAATGTATCATGGCGTTGTCTCACGGTTGGCTGTTCTGCGACTGTAAAGACTGGCAGTAAAATGGCAAAAATTATCGAATCTGCTGGAGCACACAATCATATGGGCTTTGATGCTGATATATATTCTGCAAGTTTGGAGAACATTAATAATAATAGTAAAACGCCTACATCACAAGTTGGTTCGCCTGCTCCCCAGTGCACCCCAGAAAAATCGACGAGTTGTGGACATGGTGCACTATGTACGCCGAAAATGCATGATATGGGTGTCAACACACCAAATTTCAGAACAATTAATGTGGACGAATCACAAAGTATAAGGGAACTGGAACTTCTGCAGCAGAGGGATGATCTTATAACTTTCTCGAGTGAGTTGAAAAATGAGGTTGAAAGGATGAATGCTGAAATTCACACACAGAGTACTGATCTCAATGAAATTATTAGGACGCTTAGAGAGGAGAATAGACATTTGTCTGAAAAAGTTATGTCGATGTCTGTTTCTATTGAAGCACTAGAGGCAGACAACTTAGCTTTAAGGAATGAAAAGAGTATGGTTGGGGAGGAGAGAGATAAGTGGAGAACACTTTATGATGAGCTGTATGCAAAGTCAAAACAGTGTGCTCAGGGTGTATCAATAACAACTAGAGATAGTTTTCGCAAGAACGCTTTGGTATATGAGGCTAATAGCAAGATCGATGTTAGAAATATTGCACAGAAAAAACAGCCAGTTAAAGAAGTGTCAACGTTTCAATCTCCTTATAAAATCAAGTTGCATCATTATGCTGACAGTCAAGGAAGAAATGTTAGAAACAAGTTTATAAAGAAATGTAAGTACAATATCACTTCTTTCGTCAAATCAGGTGCCAAGTTTACCGACGTCCTGCCAGAAAAAATTGCAGAATTTGATCGAAACGACTTTTTGGTGATCCAAGCTGGCTCTAATGATGTTAGTAAAAATGAAGCGAAAAACATTCTTGTGGCTCTACGAAGGAATCTGGCGGCTCTCTACAGAACCAATGTTATTGTATTTTCGATTCCGCGCCGTTATGACTTGGTGAAGTGGTCCTGTGTGAACGAGTTGATAACAGAAACTAATAGAGCAATGAGGAAGATTTGTCAACTTTTCTCAAATTGTAATTTCATAGACATAAGCAACGTAGGTGAAAGATTCCATACATCGCATGGCATGCACCTGAATGGATATGGTAAAAAGTATGTATTTGATAAAATTATTCAGTGTGTGACAACCCATATTACAAACTCTGAAGTATCTCCGCCAATTCCGCTTCATGGTTCTTTTTTAGTATAGATGACCGGACTGAATGGAACTGCCCGGACAGAATTGATTTGAATAATGACATTTTTGGTGAAAGTAGCACTCATAGGAAAGTATGTTTTCTGAATCTACAGGGTATGTCTGGAAAATTGAACATTCTTACGCAAATGGCAGACCAGCAAAATTTCAGCGTTATGTGTTTTAGTGAGCACTGGCAGCGGAGTGATGCGCTGAAGTATGAGATAATTGAAGGCTACGTTCTAGCATCTAGCTATTGCAGGAAAACTCATATAAGAGGAGGCGTGGCTGTTTACCTGAAACAAGACCTAGCATATGAGGAGATTGAGTTGGATTGGTTATGTGAGGAGCGGATATTTGAAGCAGACGCAGTTGACCTTAAAGAATTGAGAGTGATTGTAGTGAGCTTGTACAGATCACCATCGGGGGACCCAGTCATTTTTTTACAAAAGTTAGAACAGCTCCTATTCTATCTTTTTAAACTAAAAAAGGATATATTTATTGGTGGAGACCTTAATGCGCATTTTGACGTGACAACTGATCAAGCCTGTGTGAAAAATTTTAAAAACCTGTTGACAGAATTCAATATGCACTACATTAACAGCTTGCCAACACGTGATAGTGCATGTTTAGATAATGTCATCACAACAATGGATCAACAGCACTATGATATGGAAATATTTGATTTTGATTTCTCTGATCACTCTGGAATTACTGTTACATTTGAGACAAAGTTTAGAAGAAGAAAAGAACCTGTTTTTAAAAGTTCAAGAAGAGATTTGTCTATGGAGAGAATTAGAGTGTTGGAACGGCGATTGATGTTGGTGAATTGGATGCAGATGCTGGAAGGGGAAGAAGATGCTCAATTGACATTCAATAAATTTTTTGAAGCCTCTTACAGAATATTCGATGAAATATGTCCCAAGAGGCCTTTGAGATTAAACGCTGAGAAGAGAAATGTAGCTAAGTCAGGCTGGTATACACCGAAACTGGCGGAATTGAAAAACAAAATGATGACTTTCCGCTCCATTTTTCTTATAAGACATAGTGGTGATGCGCAACTGGCTTATAAAAGGAGTAAACAAATCTATAAACAGGAAATAAATAGAGCGAAGCTCTGTTTTAATGCCAACTGTATCGAAGAGTCGGGTAACAAATCAAAAGCTGCGTGGACTCTGGTGAACAAAGTGAGGAGTGGAGGACCAAAATGCACAAATATTGAGATTTCACCAGATCGTTTAAGCACGTATTACACATCATCCGTCCAGGAAGCAAAAGATGGCATCGAGCAGCCACAGGTTACTGCAAGAGATTTCATGGAGCATCAACCGTCCACACATGAAGCATTCAAATGGACACAAGTGTCATGTGCTGATGTTTATAAGATTGTCATGGATATGAAAAACTCAAGAAGCACGGACATTTTCGATTTATCCAACCACGTTTTGAAATGTGTAATTCAGTCTATTATTGTTCCATCGACTCACTGTATAAATTTGTGTCTACAACAAGGATTTTTTCCAACAAAACTCAAAATTTCGAGACTTGTACCTTTGTTTAAGAAAAATGGAGACAGACTTACACCAAAAAATTATAGGCCTGTCTCCATAGTTCCAATTTTCGGAAAAATTTTAGAGCATGTTGTAAAGCTTCAGATATGTACCTACTTCGATAGTTATAATCTTATAAGTGACTCCCAATTTGGTTATAGGGTGGGTAAAAGCACAACAGGGGCAGTTCTTACAATTATCGATCAAATAATAGAAGCATTCGAGAATAAATGCCTTGCTCAGATGACTGCCTGATACTTGAGCAAGGCTTTCGATTGTGTCGATCACTCAATACTCCTTCACAAGTTGAGTCACTTTGGAGTACGTGGTTTGTGTCTTGATTTTTTTAGGTCATATCTGGAGAATAGATCACAAATAGTTGATGTCAATGAAAAACTATTTGCCATTTCTTATCTTAAATTTGGAGTACCACAAGGTTCTGTTCTGGGACCACTGTTGTTCCTTGTAATGATAAATGATCTACCCAAGTGTTTAACATCTTCTAAAACCATAATGTATGCTGATGACACTTCTTTCCTAACTATTGACAGAGATTTCCAAAATCTCAAAAGAGTTGCTAATCAAACAATAGACAAGGCTAATTCATGGTTCAAAGCAAATGGTTTCCTCCTCAATGAATCTAAGACGCAAAATGCAATATTCACATTGAATAAAAGACATGAAATTGTCAAACAATTTTGTAAAAAAAATCAAATTATTAGGAATACAAATAGATTACCATCTGACTTGGAGTGATCATATTGATTTACTGTGCAGCAAGTTATCAAAGTCTATATATTTGTTGAAGACTCTAAAATATCATGTTCCACTCAACTATGTTTTAAATGTGTATTATGCTTTGTTTCATTCCCACTTGAGTTACAGTGTTATTCTGTGGGGAAATTGTTCACGGGTGTCTGAAGTTTTGGTTCTGCAAAAAAAAGCGATAAGAATAGTAACTAACTCAAATGTGAGAGCACACTGCAAACCGCTATTTGTCAAAACTAGAGTCATGACTGTCATTTGTTTGTATATATATTGTGAAGTTGTGCTCCTTGGAGGGTTATCTCTTATGATAGAGCCCCACGTTATGAAGCTATTATGTAAAGTGGTAAACCTTTACAGATGATACAATGTTATTGGTATTTATAAGAGCAGTTGTTAAATTCCCTCTTTTGCGAATAAATTCACAAAAAGTTAAGGCCGTCCGGCTCGCAAAATTACTGGGTTCAAACCTTAGCTCTAGCTCAGTGGTAGATACATGAATTTTCCAAATACAAGTAATCACCATAAGGTTCAATGACCGGTGATTAATAATTCTTACCGCTGCTTCTATGAAGTTCTTGAAGAATACCAGTGAGGAAATTAAAAGAATATTTGATGACTGATTAACAGTAACCATGCACCCAAGAGAGAATAATAAAGACCAACTATAGTTGTTTCTAGTTGATTCTTAAAACGCTCGTCATGAATACAGGTATTCACCAATTTATCCTTCCAAAATTCCTTAGAACTTACAACGCCAGTTCTTGAAGCTCTCTGGATCCTTATATGATATAACTGGAACCTTATTAATATAATTTGTAATATACTTGTTCTGGCAGATTAAAGTGATTATCATCAAAGGACGATAAATACTGAGTGCTCTCAAAGTAGATGCTATTTACGGTAACCACCGCCTTTTTTTATGACTTTTCCCCCCCTCACCCCTCCCACCGCACCCATCATACCTCCCCCGCTCCTGCCACCCCTCTCCTCCCCCCTACACCGCCCCCTTAGAAGGAGAAGAGGCTCTCTCTCTCTCTCTCTCTAGAAGAAGGAGGAGAAGAAGAAGAGGAAGAAGAAGGAGAAGAAGAAGAAGAGAAGAAGAAGAAGAAGAAGAAGAAGAGGAAGAAGAAGGAGAAGAGGAAGAAGAAGGGGAAGAAGGTCATGCTCAATTACATTTAGTCATGGTCTATTTGATGATTAATAGTGGAGAGAGAGACATGTGAGAGAGAGAGGCAATCTACTGACAGATTTAAGTGAAACGAACTTCTGCCAGATTTAAGTGAAATGAATATCTTACTCTCAGATTTAACTGAAACATGTTCTTGACAACGATGTGAAGCAGTGGGTTGTACACACAACGAACACTGCCAGATTAAGTGAAACGAACTTCTGCCAGATTTAAGTGAAATGAATATCTTACTCTCAGATTTAACTGAAACATGTTCTTGACAACGATGTGAAGCAGTGGGTTGTACACACAACGAACACTGCCAGATTTAAGTGAAACGAACTTCTTACTGTCATAAATTCTAGATGTACTTGACAACTAGGATGAGATTTTACCATTCTTTCAAGAATACATGTATAGCAGTAACATTCAAATCCCATCTTTTCAAAACTCTTTATGTGTGTGTGTGTATTCAGCACAGTTGAATATTCTTTTGGAAGAATAATAGTGAATTCAAAGTTCTTTTTCTGAATCTATATTGATATAAATTAAATCATTCTCACCAAATCTTACATTCTTAACATAGAACCAATCAAACTGAAAAACATTGGCATATCAAAGTTTGTCATTTCTTGTTGTAGTTTTCACTCATCTCACAGCACTATGTAGCAACGTTTATAGATAAGCTTACCGTGAGACAACCTTGGACGTTATCATTACGCACCAATTCTGCTCTTGGCTGATGATTAACATGTTTCAAAATTTCACTTCAGAGACCTTACAAGGACGAATGCGGTTCCGGTCTAATTCAATACTCGAGCATTGTCACGTTTTTGCAATTTTACTTCACATAGCTTACAAGGACGAATGCGGTTCCGATCTAATTCAATACTCGAGCAGTGTCACGTTTTTGCAATTTTACTTCACAGAGTTCACAAGGACGAATGCATCTCTGTTCTAATTCATCTCAAATTCGAGCATTAACACGTTTCGCGCATAATCTTGTTTCACCTTGGAAAAAATGCATGTGAACACTCTCTCACGTTGAAATGTAGCTAGCTATTTCTCCCAAGCAATTTGCATAGTGAAAATCGGTTAAAGATTGATATGATTCTAACTTTAGGGTTTTAGAACATCGCCGTAGATTGAGAGACCCATGTTATCAGTAATTAAATCACCTACTTGATCTTCTGTCAAATTATGTTGTTTCGCCTCAATCCAATTCATATGGAAGCTAACCTTAGCATAATTCCGCACTATTTGGTAGGCTATTCGATGTATAAATAAAGTGAGATAATCGGTGAATGCAGCTGAACATTGTAATCTCGTCACTTCATCATTCTCTGTATTTTTAATTGAAGTTGCTATTTCCTCACGAATTGATTTGAGTGTAGCTTGTAATTCATCTTTCTTAATAAATGCTTGCATTTCACTACTCAGATCATTTTTCAATACATAAGTTTCGCTAAACGTAGTTAGCAATGTATTCAAATCATTTTTTGAAACAAATTGTTCAATCCCCTCCATAAGATTTGTCTTTATCGTATTAGTCATTGCAGATAATCAATCTTCAAACTCTTGTTTTGTTATTACAATGTTATTCAATGCCTGCACAGTTTTATCCAAATATTCCTTATCAACCGATAATGAATGAGTTTCATTTACTCTAGTAAAAAGTTCTGTGCTAAGCTGTTTCAATCTGGTATTTAGATAATTTCTATCTAATACTTGCAAATCTTTAATCTTGTCTGAGATAACTTTCAATTTCTCATCCAAATAATTCTTGTCAACTTTATTATCGTTGATCGTATTCAAGTGCGATCTGAATATCTCTGTTGTTGATTTGAGATCATGAAGAGAATTCTCCAAATTGATAGATTTCTCTTTAAGTCCCCTATCGATATTGTCAGATAACTGTTGTAATGTACTGAAGATGTGTTCCTTTTCGATCTTGTTCAATCCAATATTCTTAACTATATTAGATAATTGTGAATCTAAATATGAATGCAGAGATTCACTAACACCCTGTTGATTAATCGCCTGTATTATTCTCTCACTAAAACTGGTAAGATCTGGTTCATTCCATACAATGTCTTTCTTCGCAGCGACTCTCTCGCTTTTACCTCCGAATCTGTGCACGCTCATTCTGCAACTAAACAATAATTTTACCTTCACGCAATTCCTCTATAATTGATGCAATCTCAACATCATGACCCGAGTGTCCAGCAAGTTTTGATGATTTTAATAAATGAAGTCTCTGAACCAATTCGTCATAGTTGTCATAATATTGGTAAATTCTATTGCTAGAAGTATTTTTTGCAAATTTCAATAACCCTGAACCTCTCTTACTTTTTTTTTAACAGGAAACAGCATTTGAATTAAGCGAGACTTTACACCACTGTTACGTTTCACATATCCTCGTCTATCCAATGAACTTTTGTTATTGATAAAATCTTCTTGTATTTATTTAGATCTTTTTCATCAAAGAGATATGAATTTGGTCTTTGGGCAAATAACAGTTCTAATAGTCCATGTGTAATTCGGAATTTTTCGTTATCAATATAAAAGAAGTAGTTATCAAAGCTAACAACCATCTCACCCATAAAATATAATTTTCGGTCAGAATCATAGGAAATTCCATAAGGAATCGAGTTATCCAATTTTTCACTATGAAATGTATACAAATATTGTGCAAGCACTTGATCTTTATCTTCTTTATTTTGCTGCTTGTATCACTCTCAAGCCTAGTTGAATTAAATATACTTGATTCGTTCATGCTTAGATCTTTTTCAGCTGCTGATGGTGATGCAACTTCTATTGTTTCACTAATATCATCATCATGTTTTTCTCCCAGTTCCATACTTTCTTCGTCTTCTTCTTCTTCTTCTTCTTGTTCCTCCTTTTTTGGTATAAAACTCTGATCAGAGTGGTGAGAAGATTTAGTTTTCCCCATTTCAACTAGAGGTGTGATAATCGGTTTAAAAAGTTTTTCTCTGTAATCGTCAGATTGCTTTTCAAAATGTACAATGCTTCTATGTTTATCTCTAATAACTTTCCTCAATTTCTTAATCTTATCGATTAGAGCAACACTAGCGTTTTGTCTTCTACGAGACATCCTCATTCTTCCACTGCTACTCACTCTCTACTGAATGTCAATAAAGTTATCCAGACCCTGCCTATATTTTCCACTATTAGCTACACATTCGGTCATAATAGTAAGAAAACTATGCTTCTTAGAATTCCACACATTTGAACACAATTTACTGAAATCTCTGAAGCAAATATCTTCACCCACATAGTCTCTATGTATTAATTTAAGTGATAATTGATCATTTTGAATATAACAATCATATTTGCATTATCTCTGGTGAAATGTTTTTGTGTTGCACCATAACTTTGAATTAAATATACTGTATCAATATTACGATGTCTACCCATAGTAAAATAATCTCTTATTTGAGGTGTGTGACTAAGTTGTAAATCATCGAATATAACAAGAGAAAATTGTGGAATTTTATTTGGGTGGGGAATTCTCTCGGGAATATCATTGACATGAAATTCAATACCTTTCATTTTTGAAAAGACTTTTCTTAAAAACAAGTACTTATCTTGATATTGACTTTTAGTATTTAAATAAATATGTTTAAATCTCAATCCATTTTTGGAAAAAATCAAGTTGAACAATAATTTGTTTTACCGCATGCAGATGGGCCTACGATGAGAATTCTAGCGTTATGTGGTATCAATGTACCATTCTTACACCATACAGGCTTTTCCTCTTGTGCAATTAACTTATCGAAATTTACAATGACGAGTTTGTTCATGTTGAGAAAGTGAGATATACAAACAGAACTGTTTCATGTGTCTGGTTCACTCGCTAATGAAGCGTTTCTAGGTGACACACATACATGTACTCACCCATTCAACATCTAGTCACCTTGTGCCACATGCTACTAGCACTTCTCTATGACAAAAATGAGAAATGAAAGAGCGAACATTCAATTCAAGTTGTTTTTATTTGAAAAACACACACAATGTAAAGAATATTACAATGATTATCCACAACAGATGTGGATAGATAATTATATAATGTACATTATTTACATCATATGATCTTACTCTAATTATTTACAACAAATGTGGATAGATAATTATAATGTACATTATTTACATCATATATGATCTTACTCTAATTATTTACAACAAATGTGATTCGATAAAATTATACCATGTGATCTTACTCTAATTATTATTTACAATCTTACTCTAATAAGTTCTCTCGATTTATGAATGATGGTTGTGGAAATCCAATCCATTTCACAAGCAACTTATCCTTATCTCGTCTCAATATTTTTTCTATCAAATAAACATTTCTTTCAGATTCATTCAAAAGTGTTTTTTTAATTTCTTCTTGATAAAACCTACCCTGTATTATCTCACCACTAAGATCTTCTAATGAGTAAGTGATAGGTCTTGTGGGATGTATGCTCACAATTCGGAAATATTCGGGTGACCAATTCATTAGATATTTTTATCAAATATCTGTTTCTTTTTAGAAATTCTCACAATATCACCTAGCTTATATTTTGGTTCCAACACTTTTAATTTGAATCGTCTATTAAATGCAGAGTTTAGTGATTCTAAAACACGTTTACGATGTTTTTTAGTTACATCTTTAGGTCGCATTCCAATGCTACTGTGTACTGTATTGTTATAATCATCTACAATATTTTGTAAGTTATTAACCCAGTTTTTACTCCCACGTTCAGTTAAAGATCGATATATTTTTGATTTTATTGTACGATTAAATCTCTCAGCGATACTAGCTTTCTTATCAGTAAAAACAGAATAATGCTTGATATTATACTTATCTAACAAATCTTTCACATGCTTATTAAAATACTCCTTCCCTCCATCTGTCTGGAAAAAACGCATATGTTTATTCTTACAAATAATGGGTTCGAGTGCATTATAAACACTTTGTGCAGTCTTATTCTTTAAAGGTATTCAATAAGCGTACTTAGTAAAACAATTAATAACAACTAAAATATAACGATATCCTTTATTGAATTTAGATAAGCTACCCATCTCAATCAGATCTGATTGATATAAATCGTTCTCATTCTTCAACTCATATCTATGTGTGGGGTAATTTACACGTGCAGCAGAGTGAAGCTCTGTTGCTAATTTTGCTCTAATATTACTCATTCTTTGTTGTGTGAAGACACGCTTGAAACAGAATTCAATGTGTTGGTCACTACCTCGTTACACACACACTGATCTGTGCCATCAGTTTGCTATTTTGTAGTGACCGAATGGTAATGTATCGATTCCGTGCTCTGCAATAAAGCGCTTGTCATTGAACGGGCTTAAACAAACCTTTGCGCATTTGATTTGATGCATGTTATGATTGAAGGATCTCAACATATTACATTTTTCTATATGTTGGCATTGTTCAATCAAACATTTCTTATACAAGTCAAAACTAAGTTTTCTATTTTTCACATGTGTCTTCACACCTTTTGCTACACACTTATTTACAGTTTCCTCCTTCTCATTATTTACAAGATATGAATACAATTTCGCCCGTAATCCCAGAAAAGATTTTAAAGGAAATGAAGCTGCCTCATCCTTAAATTCCCTACAACTTTATTCCTCTCATTGGAGAAGCATTCGTGCTCAGCTGGGTAATTTGAAGTGTCAAACAATTCTAGATTTTCTCTTATCAGTTGGTAGACGTCGGGTGTCTCCAACGATAAGAGGAAGCTATCTGTATCAGTCATGATGCGTTGCCATGGTATGATTTTTTGCAATTTACAATAGAAAAAATCATACATGTGTAGTTTACTCAAATCCAGGATGCAGAAACCTGAATAGATTGGCTTATTCATTTTAGTTCCAACTTTCGCGAGAAAACCGCAATCACATCCGAACTTATTATCTGCCAGCGTTTACATAGGGGATTTGAAATGTACTTATCTAGACGCTTGGCGTCTGTGATAATTTGAACATTACATTGATGCCGATTTCCCTGTATCGATTTTCCAAGCATAAGTTACTCATCTGTTAAAAAAAGAGACTTCAAATTTATTTTTTGTGGCTTGCCTATTACAGGTATTGAACTCAATGTAGTTCTTCAACCAAGGCGATTGGGAAAAGCTAATGACGCAATGTACTTTTGTTAATTGCAATCCGAGTTGAAGGTACAGTTCCAAATTCATGTAATGAACAATGTACCTCTCTCGATCAAAAAGTGTGTTCATGAGTTTTTTAGTCAGAGTTTGACCGTTCTCATTGGTTTGGTACTCGGAGAACAATTCGCTAGGAGGAATTTGATGAAGTGGAGCGAGAGGGAAATTGGCATGTATATCATGTAACTCCTGTGGGTACTTGAGATCACATTCAATTACATAACCAGTTTCTGATTCACTCTCCAAATTTGTAAAGTCAAGAGCATGGATTTCTTCCTCTGAGAGGAACTTGAAATTTCCATAAGGTAAGAATTGATTCATAGAGTGGGCATACAAAAAATTACAATCTATATAAAGCAAATAGTTACTTGGTTTTGTGGGATCGTATGTGTCAGGGATGTGTTTGTTATTGGCTTCGCAATAACGCTTGCCAATAAACGAAACACCTTCGCGCATTCCTGGATCAAACAATAGATGTATATCGGGATCGCTAATCAATTGAAGTTCAACCTGGGTGAACTTTAACATACAATTCCAAGTGTAATGAGCAAGCGAAAGAAAATGAGTCACATCGAGGCCATATGACCTGAAAAGCATTGACCTCATTTCTTCGAAAACCTCAACTAATAGCATGACGTCTAGGCACAGATAGAAATCATGATACTCGCCAAGAGATTTCAACTTGAATGTTGAGAACACTCTTTGTGCATGCTCATATTCTTTGGGGGAGAGGGGTGTATTGTTAAGATCATTATAAAAACATTCTATCAGAGGGAGAGAAGTCTCAGAAAATTTTTCAGGGCAAGATATGTACGAATAGGGATATACTCCTTTTTTCAACAAGAGTTGCCTATGTTCGAGATCGGGGTCATTAAATACTGAAAACAGACGTTTGAACTTCGATTCCATATCTGTACTATCTACCAAGTTGCGCACTAATACTTCTAAAGATTCATTCATAAATTTATATGAATCTGAAACTTGATTTTTCCCACTGTCAATGTCAAAAATCTTTCTGATGTATTGGCGATACAGGAAATTTTTTTTACATTTTCCGAGAGCTTTTAGAATAAAATGACTGTCAAATCCGCTAAAATTATGGAAGTAACAGCTAATCGTATCGTCAGTTCGAGTATTTAAATTACACGACACATGAGCAGCACACAAAAACTTTCCATTTTATGTGCATGATGGCGTACCTTTGTGTCTGTTTCGGTGAAAACTTCATCGCAAAGTCCGCACTTATCAGCGTTTTGAAATTCGCGTTGCTGACGTTCACTTAAATGCTCCATTGGAATTTCGCATTTTATATCCGCACTCGATAAATCGCCCAGTTCGATTATTTCCTTGAGAAATTTCTCCATGATCTTTTCATTGATATTACTCGATCTATAGAGTACTGGGCCGTACGCGATATCTCCATTCACATCAATTACAATGAAAACAATACCCGCACGGATTGACGCGCCATTTTCTTGTGTAACTTCTGGTAATAGGTACATCCTCAGATTCATTACCATCCATATTCACAACAAATGTTTCCAAATCCGCGTAGATTGTATACTTTTTCTTCAAAGTCGAACAAGTTTTTAAATTTGATTGTCTCACCTCGTTTTGGGTATGAAGTTCTCTGAGACTGGAACTTTGAACAAAGCTCTAGATGTCTCATCAATTTGCTTTCCCATCACAATTTTTAGATTTGTTTGTTGTAAATCTGTGAAAACAGAAATTACAAACATCTACTTGTGCTTTAGCTTTTGAAAGGTGAGAAAGAAGACACGACAATCCGTTTTTCCCGTTCGCGGTGTTAATTAAACAAAAATGAGTTTTTCCTGCATTGCCTTTCAACATTAAAAGATTAATTTGGTATTTACGCGTACGGAATATGCTTGTTCGATAGGGGAAAAACTTTTTGTTGTCATACGCGATAACATGAATTGTGATGTCTGTATTGAGATTTCAAATTTCTTTATGTCGCGATCGGTGGTTGGAAATTAACTCCGCAGTGTTCACCTGTGAGCAGATTTGCTCAAATATTTCACCGTTAATGTCTGCCTTTTGGTTTCTGGTAAATAGGCTAGAACTCCACAGAAAACACTTTTTATCAGAAAGATTTTTGACATTGATAACACATGTCTTATTGCTTGATGACTGGGGTGTTTGAATATAACTGCTTGTGTATATTGGATTATATCTAATCACATTTACATTAGCGAGTCGATCTTCTTCAACACACCCCACTCCCAAATCGAACAAAGTTATTGAATGAACTTAAAATTTTCCTAACTGCTAACATAAATTGTTCATTCAATTCGTCAAACTCTCCAAGACATTCATGCCTATGGCCGAGTAGCTATGAAGATTCACAATAGATGAAACAGCTTCGGATTCCTCCGATTCTAAAACTACCATCTACTATACTAATACATCATAATACATTTAATACTACAAACACATACTTCAATCATCACTTTACATTTTCTCTTTATTTCTCGAAACAGTGTTTCTTATATTCCAAAACACGAGCTTTCGAGTTTTGAAGCACATTTTCAATGTCAGGTGCTACGTTTTCGAAGGAAATGCGATGGCGAATTGCTCGCGAACTCCGCCTCCAACCCTGTGTTCTCTGCTATGCTCCATCTCTGCTACTAGCGGGTTACTGAAAACAAACAAAGAATATATTACTATGGCACAGAATTAGATATAAAAACAAGTAAACATTAATCTAAAAATCAGTTGTGATTAACAAGCTGCAAGTACAGTGCAAAAAAAAAATGCTATCTCAGGATCAGATTTTCATGCACGAACGTTGAGGTTATTAACATTTGATAATCGTTGGAAATTAGAATCGAGTCTGTTGTCACCTCAAATATGGCTAAACAGGGTTTTAAATTTGTGCGAGCACCTGACGTTGTTCAATGTGTGTTTTGTTCAGTATATTTAGAAAATTGGTGGCAACAGACAATCCTAGTAAGGAACATGAGCGAGTAGTCCAAATTGTGGATGGCGCAAAGAAGATAATATTTCATGTGAAGAGGAGAATTCGATAATAATATTCTATGACAATATGAAGAACGGGTTTTAAATTTCCATTGTCCAGAACCATCAAGCTCTCGGTATTTATTAATAGAGCAGACTATTTTGCAATAAATGGATACTTTACACAGAAATCATATCTGCAATGTGTATATTGCAAATATATTATTGAAAATCCTTATGAAAAAGTGATACATGTTCCGTTTGTATATATAAAAAGATGAGCTATAATGGAAAAGAACAAAGATGAAAAATAAGATGCTGTGGGAAAACAAGCTGGATTTGTACAATATGCTCTCTGTTGTAGAAGTAATTCCCAATAAGAATCAGATATTAGTGATTCCTAAGCGCATTGTAGTAGTGGTAGGATCGGAAGAAGTAAGTTCTGAAAAATCATGATTAGAAAAATAAAGAATTGTATCATACTTACATGCAATGAATGATTGCTGTACTGTCTCTCTCTCTCTGCTTACACTTCAACTCTCAGACTAGTCTTCATATGTCTTTCCTCCTCAAGCTGAGTGATTATGCAGTAGTGCACTCTCGAACTCTGTGAAATCATGAACATAATGAAAATCACAATAATATAGAGAAGAAATTTAGCAAGTCAACATGTGATGTTATATGAAAAAATTAATAGGAGATTACATTGCTCTCACATTCGAAATATTGTTATTCGAGATATCTGGAAGTGAGAATTTTATATTAGTGCATTGTGAGAATTGATATTTTTTCTCTGAATGCACCTTGCTGTACGTGTAAGAATGCATTTGTATGTCAAGGATGTGACAAGCGGGAAAATGCACTATCTCTCACTCATCCTAAAACAGAGAGAGAGAAACGAATGAGTATATAAGCAGCAGTTATTGGATTTGCCAGATTCATTCAAGCACTAGTCACGTTCCTGTTACACACATATCCTCGTTATCATCATGGACTCGTCATCCACACGTCGGGACTACATCCTTCCAGATACACCTCCTCAACAAGACACTTCCTTCCCATCTTACTGGGCAGCGCAAGGTGCGCGGAAGAAGAAGCTTCCATCTACCAATAGCAGTGCTGCTCCCGCTGCTGCTGCCGCTGCTGTATCCGAGTCCGAGGACTCACCGCTGAAGAGACGTGGGGTTTTTGTGGAGAGAGGGATGAGCAGTGAGGAATACATTATACCAGACACACCACCATCTCATCTGGGATGGGCACCGAAGCGTGTACCACTAACACCAATTTCCACCAACAAGCAGCAGGGGAAGAGAAAGCTGCACTTTCTGGAGGAGGATGAGGAGGAAACCAACTTTGTACCCTCAAAGGTTAGTTATTTCAAATATTATTGACTTGTAATGTGAACAGATAATTTCAAATCTTTATATGTTGTCATTAATTTGTTGAAAAGCTTGCTACTAAAAAGCTTGCTAGTATCTGATAAATTTCTTACTTCACTGTGAAAAACTAATTTCCAATAGATCTGTTCACATTACATGTACTCACATTGTGATATTAAATGATTAGAGTTATTGTGAGAAATTGATGAATCTGATTTGAAAGTTAATTTCAATCAAGAATTATTTCTTGATAACGAATATAGGAAATGAAACTATTCAACTTCAGAGTTCAGTTAAGATGTATATTCAAGTTCATGAATATGATGATTACATTGATATATTCATTTGAATTGAGCATAAATTGTTTTATGAAATCAAGAAATATATTATTTGAAGTGATTAGGTTGAATGCATGCTACTATCTAATAAATACTTTAGTGAGAAAAAAAACTAATTTCAATAGATGTCTTGTATTACATGCATGCACAATGTGATATTAAATGATTAGACTTCAGTTAAGATGTGTATATTTTGAATTCATGAATATTATAATGAATTACTTTTTGAAATTGAACTGATCAAGCTTACTAGTTGATTAGAGTTCGTTGAAAAAATTGAATAAGATGAATATTTTGATTTCATTATTATGATGCTTACATATTATTTGTATAATCATGCATTTTTTGCTATAATATTGAAGTGATGTGTTAAGAAAATTACTGATTTAGTTGATAGTTATATTGATAGTAAATGATTAGAGTTCATTAAGATGTGTATATTTTGAATTCATGAATATTATAATGATTACTTTTTGAAATTGACTGATCAACCTTACTAGTTCATAGAGTTCAGTCAAAAATTGAATAAGATGAATATTTTGATTTCATTATTAGATGCTTACATTTATTTGTACTAATCATGCATTTTTTGCTATAATTGAAGTGATGTGTTAAGAAAATTACTGATTCAGTTGATAGTATTTGTTGCAGAAGAGTTTGCTTATTAATTCGATGTATGCATCACTATTGGATTCTGCAATATGAAGCAAGAAATATTATTTCAACTGATATACTCACTTTGTGTAGAGAATGTCTTGTCAATCTGATGATATCAAGTTGAGATTATGACAATAATCTGTTGATCACAAGTAGTTGATAATCTGATGTAGAGAATGTCTTGTCAATCTGATGATATCAAGTTGAGATTATGACAATAATCTGTTGATCACAAGTAGTTGATAATCTGAAACAAATTATAATAAAGTTACTAATCATAGATTTTCATTAACAGAAACCGTGTGAGAACACCTCCATGGCTCCGCTACTAGAGGAGGCAGCTGCGCGGGATGATGATGATGATGATGACTTTATCGCACTCATCAATAAGCCATCACCAAAACCATGGATGCCTCTCCGCGAGCTGGCGGAGGATGTTCCACATACTATCATCTCCGTTCGAGAAGAAACAACATCATGGCAGACGAATTATATTAAAAATAAATATCGCTCTACAAGAAAATCTCTGAGGTATACTACCTCAGAGATTTTCTTCCATAATTTCGCCCTGTAAAGTTGTAAATTTAATTCTAAGTGTAAAATTTTAGGAATAGTAGTAAAGCATATAACCGCTACATGGAGTGACATTAAGATTGTTAGAATGTAACAATCTTATTCTCATAGCATGTTGCTGTGATATGCTTCACAAGTAGTATATAATGTAAATATTGTAGTGTTTGATAATAAATTGTAATATTGTTTTTATAAAAAAAATTGTTTCCAATTCTCACCTGTTTGTTGTGTCAAAAAAGAAGATGTAGAATAGTACACTGTTCACGCAAGAATAGATCCTCTTGTAACTGAACACTCAATGAATGTAGAATAGTTCATGCAAGAATAGTAATGCTCTTGTACAGTCATTGAGTGTTCTGTCACAAGAGAAGCTATTTTATAGTTGCTGCTGCGCGTGCACGCGCATGCACCACATGTCAGTCTTGACCTTGTTGCGAGATTCTCTTCCATCTGTTTGCGCTATACACTCACTATAGATATTGCAATCTATTTTTATCAGTATGCTTACAACACTCGAATGGAGAAGTTGTGCAATGAAGATAATCGTATGGAGAGTTCTATTTGCTCTTCTCTTTATAATATGTTGTGTGAATATGCTATTACTTTTCCATATTGCTTTGAAAAAATATGATTCAATGCAAAATGATAGTGAGAGAATATTGGAATCTATACAAAATGTACGAAATAAGATTAGGGATTTGGAAACACCTCAATTGATGCAGGAATCACTGCTAGTAAGAAATCATACATTATCTTATATCAAATCATGTGTCAATTCATCAGATGCTTCTCTCGATGTTAGTCTAAGACATTAGTATAGATTTATGATTGATGAACGTTCAATTCTTTGCAATTTCTACAAAACTTACAACATACTTAACAAGTGTGTTAATAAGACACATCATGATGATAGAAAATTGTATTCCCTATTGATTAAAACATACCAACTTTGTAGTAATATATAAAGCACATAGTGAGACAATTTTTTTGTCTCTCGATTGAGGTTAAGTGTTTGATTAATTAACCTCAGTCGATGTTCAACTATTGAGTTGAAAGGTAATGAAAAATGATATGTAGAAGAAAGTTATCTTCTAGAAAACGAGGGAGAGGAATCTTAAGTTCGGCTAGCAAAATTGTCAAAGGTATAGCGGGTACTGCGGGGGACATTACATCAACTATTATAAATAAATTAATAAACGCATCACCAGAAACCCATTTCCCTGGTTATCAGTGGTGTGGCCCTGGCACGAAGGTTAATGAGAGGTTAAAGAGAGGGGATCAAGGTATAAATTCATTAGATAGAGCTTGTAAGGTACATGATATAGCATACACTCAAAATAGTGATAATAAGTTGTGAGCGATTGCAGACAGAGCTCATGCAAACACAGCATGGGAAATATTCAAGAATCCAAAATCATCTCTGAGTGAAAGAGCACTTAGTTATCTTGTAACAAACGTGATGAAAGCTAAAGCTGCGTTTGGCGGTGGTTTGAGAAAGAAGAAGAAGAAAGAAGAGCACAAGTGTTGGGGAAACTCATAGCAGCTCGATAAGGAAAAAAGCTATTGCTCAGTTGAAACAGCATATTGCAGGTAGACTATTTGAAACCGTACCCTCCAATCTCGAGTGGTGGTCGTATTTTGATTGGGCCCAACCCCACATCCTCCTTCTCCTCACCATATGGTGTAAGTTTATTCCCAAAGAAAAAAGGAGTTGAAAAACATAGAAAGACAAAAGAAGGTGAAAAAATGAATATCGATGGTGAATTGTCCAATCACGATCTAATAAAATGGTGTAAATTATTACAAATTCCCCTACGAGGTGTATACATGATAGAAACATTACCTAATAAAATTCTAAAAAATGAGAATTGTATTGTTAATTTAGACACTCAATCCGGACATGGTACACACTGGGTTGGTTATAAGAAACGAGGATCAAATGTTTACTATTTTGATCCAATTGGTAATTTACAACCACCTTATGAATCAAATAAGTATTGGAAAAAAGAAACATGTGTAAATATTTTTTACAATGTTGAGCACATGCAACCATTACATACAAATATATGTGGACACCTTATGCTCTTGTTTTTTGCGAACCAGTTGTAATCCAGTATTTGTACCGAAAACATATAAGATGGTTGTTATTACATTACGATCTAGATCAAGTGATCTCTATGAACATTTACAAGAAATTCTCGATTTGGATAAAAATAAAGAATGGGAAATTGGATTGATTAATTTCTGTACTTACAATAGCATTGCAAATGTTATAAAAGGTAAAAATTCTACCTTCAAATATGGTGATAAATTAATTGATCTTGATACGGGTGCATATGAAGTTGATGACATTATATTAGCTTTAAAAAGTAAATTGAATAGTGACGAAAAGAAACTTAATATAAGAGCTAACACGAATACTATGAAGCTCGAAATTTGTTCTGATAAGCGTATTGACTTTACATCATCTACTTCAATAGGAAAAATGCTTGGTTTTGATAATGTTATATTACAACCGAATAAATGGTATTATTCTCAGCATTTAGTTAGCATAACAAATATTGACTCTATTGTAGTTGAGTGCAATATAGCCTTTGGGAGTTACTCCGATGGCAAACAGAAACATATTATATACGAGTTCTCACCTAGAGTACCTAGCGGGTATTTGATAAATGAAACGCCTAATCCAATAATCTAAATGCCTTCAAACACACATAGAATTCAAAGCATTAATGTAAAGGTAACCGATCAAGAAGGATCGTTTATTGATTTCCGAGGAGATATAATTACAATTAGACTTCACATTCGTGAAAAACAAAGAACTTGAAATGGGATTCCTCGTTTTCAAACCTCGCACTAGCATTTGCTCACAGAAGCTCATTAGAGACTCGAACGTGATGGAGTCAACACCTAAAAAGCTACGTGCTATATCAGCGAAAAGCGCGAGAATATTGGAAAAGTTGGGATTTATAGTAGATTGGCGTCATGTACGGCGCAGCAATTAGTGAAATTCTCGATGTTGAATCTCAACTCGAGTTCTATAATGATATTACTAAATTTCAGTTCCATACTCATACAGTATATTCGGGTCAAGAAATTAAACCGTCAGATGAAGCTCGCATCCATGTGGCTTCTATGGATCAGTACAGCCTTCCATGTAAATCATTTATATTTATTGAGGGGGAGGTGAAGTGTACAAAACCAGCTGCGAAGGCTGGGGATGCTCCGATAGAAGCTAAGTATATATTATCCAGTAACCTCATTGGAAATCTCTTTGATGAAATTCGATATGAATTGGCTGGACAACAAATTTCTAAATCAAGACTAATTGGATTAACATCAACAATTGAAGCTATACTAGTGGAAAATATGTTTGATAAGAACACATATCACTTGTCTGAGTTTGACAGAGCAGGATATACACTAAAAGATAATAAGTTTACATTCTGTGTGCCTCTTAAATTAGTTTTACCATTTTTTGAAGACTTTCAAAGAATAATTTTAAACTTGAAACAAGAACTTGTATTATTAAGATTGCCAACAGATCTCAATTGCATCGAGTCTACAGAAGCAACAAACGTTAATATAAAAATAACGAAGCTTCAATGGAGAATTCCCTATATTACTTCAGAAGATCATGTGAGGTTGAAATTTTTGAGATTGCTCGATGCTGATACACCGCTGAAGCTGAGCTTCCGTCATTGGGAGATTTCAGAATTACAAAATTTACAAAATAGCACTGTTCATTCTTGGGCAGTAAAAACTGCATCTCATCTCGACACACCAAAGTATGTTGTTTTAGCGTTTCAAACAGATCGTAAGAATAAAATTAATGAATCAATCTCGGAATTTGATAGTTGTAATCTTCAAAATGCAAAGGTCTACTTGAACTCTGACTATTTTCCTTATGAAAACCTCCTTGGTAAACAAGAATTGATGTACTGTATGTTTTTGGATTTTCCCTCGGCGTACTATAACCATAGTATCAATACTGAGCTTGGAACAGAGATTGATTTTGACACATTTTGTACTAAAACACCCCTGATTGTAATTGACTGTTCACATCAATCTTCTCATTTGAAATCCTCCACAGATATTAGAATAGATATGGCATTCAAGGAAGCTGTACCTCCAAATATTTCCGCTTATTGCATTTTAATCAGTGATCGTATCATGGAGTACACTCCTCTCACTTCCATGGTGAAGTAAGTTCAGTAATTTCTCGATAGATCACAAGCTATATAAGTATTGCATTTTTCAAATTTTACTCATTTGAGGTTTTAGCTTTGATCGGTTAACATCTAGAATGTCTTCTAATTCTGAGAAGAAAACACGCTCTATTGGGATACAGTGTGATCTTGATAAGGAGGAGGAGGAGGAAGACAGCATCTACTATGACTCAAGATGTAGTACACCTATAATGTCTTCTAATTCTGAGAAGAAAACACAATCTATTGACATACAGTGTGATCTTAATGCCGAACAAGACTTCTTCTACTATCACTCAAGATGTAGTACACCTAAACCACAGGAGGAGAATGGAGGAGGAGGAGAAGGAGGAGGAGAAGGAGGAGGAGGATACAAGTAGTTTCTTATCACGTTTTACCTGTACATACACTCAACTGAAAAATATGGTTGATTGTTATAGCTTTTCAAAGTTCAAGAAACTATCTCGTCTCTTGATGACAATTTCATTCAATGAATTTGATCTATTTGCAAAGAATATTAAATTTTCAACGGGTGATGAGGTGAGTGATCTTGCATTAACAAAAACAGAAAATCTTCACTTTCCAATTCTATCTGAAATTTTTGAATTACTGGATATATTAGAAACCGGACATTCCCATTATGGTTGTTCAAATAATGATGAATCATTAGCTATTGTTAATAATTCTAATGATCTCTGGAAATGCTTATATGACATTACCGATAAAAAATGTAAAAGATCATAGATCACTCTCTAGATAGTTTAAAGATACATGTGTATTTGGATATACAAGTTCATTCTATGCATTAGTTATGATTGAGGAAACATTAAAAATATAACGTTCGTTGTGTGTACAACCCACTGCTTCACATCGTTGGAAAAGTCATAAAAAAAGGCGGTGGTTACTGTAAATAGCATCTACTTCTCAATAAGATCAATACTAATTGATTCAATAATTTCATGTGCTGCTGAATATTTATTGGTACTAAAACAGTTCAAACTGTATATCACAAGATGAACTAGGATAAAATAAATTTCTATGATTTGTATGCTGACATAAAACACAAAATATATTCCCATAAAAAAGTGTATATAAATGTTCGATATATCTATAATTTTTCTTAAATAAATTCTTTCCAAAATCTGAATGATTATCACAAGATTTAATAGCTTTCACAATAGTGAGTTTCAAATTCATAAACACATTATATTTAATACTGATGCTTAGATTTCCAGTCAATACAAATTTCTACAAATAAAAACCCATTTGGTCTATAGGTTTGATAAGATATACTTTGTTCAATTAACAAAATTAATAATTAATAAATTATAATTCAAACATGAGATCTCAGGGATTTATATGAATTCGGGCCGTACGTGGAAGTAAGCCTCCTACATATTTCAAATAAATTTATAAAATGTTCTTATGAACTAGGTGATAGTACTCAACATGTGGTGACTTTTTATTTAATTTAAGTCAATTTGAATAGCACTTTTAATTAATTTCCACACTATTTTTAGAAAGGCCTTGTAACGAGCTCGTTGATTTATCACTCACATAAATGAAGTTCTTGACGGTCTCGTGGATTGAATTAATTATTTCCAATAATTAATTAGGTAGGCTACTTTCGTCTCTGCTGGGCTAGCGCGTGATCCAGATTCTTATGAGTTTCTTTCCGAATTAAAGATATATTTATAGGGAATAGTTACAAATTACGAACTCTTTGACAACACTGAGTTCACAGATAATTTAACATTTAATACAAATATTTCACATTTAAAAAGGGTTTGGCTTAATAGTTTTAAAATTTTTAAAAGGAAGAAAGAACCCTAAACTCCATGTGCATCCTCTCAGGTCGAGATCTTAAGCCAGAAGAAGGAGGTTTTCAGAAAAATTTGTCTCTTCCAAGAATAATTCTGTAAGCTACTCTCTGATTGGTCTTCAATTTAATAAACTCAATACAATTGGTCGCCTTGGAATCAGGGCTTCCTCGACTTTATAATAGAAAAAATTAAATAAAAAAAAGTTTTTATACAAATACATGTAGTGTTTATCTTAAATTGATTTCATAAATGAATCGTAACATACGATTTCAATAGATAATACATTTAGTTTTTTTTTTATATGAGTTTTGTATACTCTTGGTTTTTCGTGCTTTTTTAGATTATAATAAATATTTATACAGAAATAATAGTTGTTCGTATTTCTACACATCAACTTCCTTTAGTATACATAATATATCCTTTGTGAGTAAATTTTTATATAATTCAACCTATCATACTGGTTGATCGAATGATCAGCTGATTCGCTCAGCATTGATTCTAATAATTATCGATTTATTCAAGATCGACTAATTCTTTTCAAAATGTAAACAAATAATTCTAACCTCAATGTTCATGCACACTTTTATTTTTTATAATCCGCCAATAATAAGTAAGCCGCTTTATAATTTTTTGATCTTGCCAATGGGTTCTCATAGTTATTGAATCACAATTATACCTGTTTTCTTATCGTTTTTGATAATACTATTACTCCCAATCGCTAATAATATTCGATTTAAGTTGATTTATCCTTTGACTAGGTCTAACCTTCTTTCCATTTTATAATTCTATTAAAATTCATTGGTTCATTTTAAAATATTTGATGGTACTAAAGTACCACGTGACAATATATACGTTGCTTTTGTATATAAAATTGAAGGAAAGAAACCTTGATTGTAATATTAATGTGCACAATCATAATACGAGGAGCTATAGAAATGTACATATTCCTCAAGTAAGGCTATCAAGGACTTTGAGAAGCCATTTTAATGTGGGAATAAGACTTTTTAATCATTTGCCATCATATTATGTCAGAGATCTACCTTATCCTAGTTTCAGAAAGACAATAAACAAATTTCTAAGTGACAACCCATTTTATAGTTTGACTGAATTTTATGAAAACTCCTTCAATTAATGTTTGTCCTATAAAATTATAAAAATTAGGTCGTGGTTTTTTAATAGGACATAGTCTCATAAAAATCTTTATAGGCCCAGGTATGAGCTTCCCCTATAACTCTTGTAATTCATTAAAAAATAAATATATATATATATGATACTTATCCTATAGTGTTGAGGAATTAAAATAAATTGCACACCATAAACAATTTGATACATATATTAACAAATATTGCAAAAAATAGATCAAGGCGAAAAATATAAAGAGCGATAAAAAATATATAATATAAAAAATAGAACAATAATTGAAATCAGTAAAGTATCACAGGCTAAACATTATACTCCAGATTTATAGCACGAAACGTTACCATGTGCTTTTATCTTTCAATCATATGCATCCTTTTGTATGTAGTTGCGATATAAGCTTGCTAATACTTGTCGACTTGGACAATTCAATTAAAAATAGGTTCCTTAAGATCAACTTGATAAATTGGCAACTAATAATCCAAATATATATATTAAATTCTCTAGTATCTAGTAGATTTCCTTGTATTGAATATATATTTTATCTCAGGGTGCAAGATTCGGCACCTGATGGAATAAGTAGAGCAATTCATCTAGTGAATTAGAGCTACAACAAATTATCGCAAATTATTGCAAAAATTAAAGATCATATGAATATGTTTTAATAGCCTAGATTTTATACTTCTTTGGTTTATTAGAATTTTCTGAAATGTACTGATTCATTATTCCTTTAATAAAATACCTTTAATACTATATTTACTTGCGCAAGTATTTTTTATTAAATTCTTAATTCATAAGAAAACCCTTTCGACGAGCTAGCTTTGATTATTAGATAAATTCGAAGCACTAAGGGCGCCCATCACTAATTCAATTTTCTCACTCACGTGTCGAAATCTTCTTATAAGCCGCCGATGTCGATCCAACTCCTGGTGGTCCTGGACTATGGTAGCCGGAATCGTCTCTTCCAAGGGGTTACAAAAATTATTTGAAATTGAAAATGACTTCTGCTTTATAAGAGCATCACAAAGTCTTTTAAGAAATTTAATAATTCAATCTAACTTTAGCTTTTACAAGTTATAGCAAGGTATTACGCTCTAAAATATTTAGGGTCCTCTCATGGTGGCATTTGGCAGGCGAGTGATGGTTCTCCTTCTCAATTTTACAATTCTTATTTCCGACTTTCAAATTTACATAAAATTTGAATATCCTAGTCCTCCGCCATTAAAGGTTCAAATAGATCGTACTAAAATATTAAATTATTACTTATGTTGTATGTTTAATAATTTCTTTGCCTTCGGGCCATATCTATAACATAGACTATACAATAATTTTACATAAATCCCAATCATTTATAGAAATATATATAAATATTTTTGAATTGGCATACTATTGCCGCCTATTAACTGCCATTATGCGATTGGTGCATGCAAATTGTTTCAATATTCATGCGCTTGGTAACCTCCTATTTCCTGGATACATTAAATTATTTTTTTTTATTAGGTTTTTTAAGTATGCTCTCTACATGCTAGTTAATATTCTATATACTAATATTTATTTCATGCTTCCTAATAGTTAGCCACGTGACCATTTGTTCTTTCAAATTGCATACCGTTTTGCTGCAATAGATCTCTGCCAAGGGGTTTGGTCAGATTCTACGTTGCTTGACTCGGTCGATCGTTAGGTCGCCGATCACTGAATGTTTATACCTAACCTCAATCTTCAAAAAATTTTATATAATATTATATATTAGAAAAAAATTCTTCCAATTCCTTTTTAGGTTATTGTACCGTTTAGCCAGAACAAGCTGATGCTATCTAATCTTCATTGTTATCTCATTGGCGATATTAGCCAGTTATTTTATTCAGACCTATTAGTACTTCAGCTAGGGATTTTTACATCTACCCAAATTTCAAATACTTTACAAAGATTATATTTCTTATTTATAAGTTACCTAGATGGTATAAATTTGTATTGAGTGGGTGTCCACCCAAATTATTAATGTAATGTTTTTTTTTTTAATTATCTGACATTGTCTAATGCAATTTTGTAATTGTTCTTTGACAAAAATAAATTATCTTATCTATCTAAGAGATATTACAGAGTTTAATAGAACCGTTTTCAGAATCCGTTAAACATAAATAACCATATAACCGAATAACCAGATATAGAAATATAAAGAGGTATACAGAAATTGCTCGCCTTATTTCTTATTTATTTTTAATTGAAAAATGATTTCTCGATGTTGAAGTGACACATAACCTTGCTTCATTTGGAGTGTTCTATGAATTTGAATTACAACCGTTTTTGACATAAGTCTGTATTACTTTTCTGTAAGTACAAATAAATAAATATGTCATTTGTGACACCATGAAGCCTGCACAAGCAAACAAGAATAACCGGAATCTTCATTATTTATTCATACAGATCTGAGTTTCCCTGGGCACAAAGAGGACTACCACCGAGGAAAAGCGCTTTTCCAAATACTTCCTCAGAATTATTTCCCAGTGATGTACTACCGCTCAGTAAAAGCGGATAAGTACAACGTCCCTACTTATATTCCCTTTATACGAGCGCACTACTTCAATTATTCAAAGACCGGGTGTTTTCGTTGCTTCCACCGCATCACTCTCGAAACCAAGAAAAAACTGCCTCTTGTATCTCAACAATCATGTACTTCCGCCCGGGCTCGGGAGACATCCACCTTTAAGAGTATGTGGCACCACTCAGCTTCGGCCTCCAAATCAGTTCCGGTCGGTTTCCGCTGTAAAGGATAATATGCTCTCCACTTCTGTTCATACACGATTCATTCATTATTTGAAAATATTATGAAATAATTGGAATGTAATTATAATATAAATTATATTGGTTGGAAAAAACATCATTTTACGAGAGCACTAGGAATGACATCGCTTATTTGCTCTCTTGACACAATATCAAATAAACAATGGAATAATTTATTTATATAATCTACTTGGAATTGGTAGATTAGGAATTTTAAATTCATTACACAATTCTGCCATATTAGAACTTAACTAATATGGGAATTTCATTTAAGGAGTGCTCTCTAGGGGGTAAATTTATTTTTCATTCAATTGACGGGGGTTGGTTGGTTCTAAACACTATTTTATATTTTATAAATCTGAAAATTCTACTTGTGAAAAAATAAAATCAATTCAATAAATCATATTTCTACATTCTCCCACTCAACAGTGCATATAATAGAAACTTCAGAAAATGTCGGTTCAAGCAATGAAATGTACTTGCGGTAAAAATAAGACCAAAAATATCAAGTAAAAGATAATGAAACAAATATGTAAATAGAGAAAATATTGACCAATGTATGCTAACAAGATAAATCTAGATTGGTAGTGTTGTAGGCCTTGGTTAAAATGAATCTGGCCATTTAAATTATACTGGTCCCTTATTAAGAAGTAATAAGCAATAGTGGTACTCGCCCACAAGTATAAATTCTGATACTTTTGTATTTAGTTTTAGTTTATCAGAGATTGACAACGGTGTAACAACTGATACCGGTCCTACTACTTTGGATAAAATCTGTGATTATGACAATTTCTAAGTATATTTATTTAGAATGAATGTTTCTCTCAACAATATATATATATATAAAAGCGAAATGACATTCACTCACTGACTGACTGACTCACTGACTCACTCACTCACTCACTCGCAGAATCGAATATCTACCGGACCAAAAAAGTTCAAATTTGGTAGGTATGTTCAGTTGGCCCTTTAGAGGCGCACTAAGAACGGATTTGGAAAAATTTCCAAAGATACGCCCAAAATCTGCATTTTTCCAGCGTTTTCTAGCGTTTTCTCAGGTTTATTGAGAACAAATGAACAGAAAATGTTCAAATTTAGTACAGAAGCTCAGCTAGGATGTAATAATGTTGTATTGGAGGAAATTTGCAATAAAGTCAAAGATACGCCCAAAATTAGCGTTTTTTTGCTTTTCTCAGATCTATCGAGAACAAATGAAAACAGAGAATGTTCAAATTTAGTAAAAAAGCTCAGCTGGGGTGTAATAATGTTGTGTTAGAAGGAATTTGCAATAACGTCAAATATACGCCCAAAATTAGCGGTTTTTGTGTTTTCTCAGTTCTTTCATCAAGTTATAAACAGAAAATGCTCAAATTTGGTAAAGAGGTTAAGATAGAGTCTAAAAATTTCGTGATGAGGTGACTTTAATATTTCATTAAAGATACGCCCAAAATCAGCGTTTCTCCAACGTTTTTCTCAGCTTTTCTGCGTCAGTACTTTGATTTTCTGATGGAATGAAGCACGCTGAAATGAAAAATTCAGGCGAGCGAAGCGAGCCCGTTAATCCCACTTCCAGACGATCCAGTCGGGGGTCCAGAGGGCGGAGCCTCCTTGCTAGACGGATATTGCGAGCTTAGCGAGCCAGACGGCTAGTTTATTATTTATATAATCTTTTTGGAGTTAGCAAATTCATTTATGTTTTATAAGTCTGAAAATTTTACTTGGGAAACAATGTAATCAACTCGATAAATCATATTTCTACATTGTCAAAGAACGATCTGACAACGTTGCGGAGCTACGAGATTGACAATGGTGTAACAACTGAAACCGGTCCTACTACTTTGAATAAAATCTGTGAGTATGACAATTTCTTAGTATATTTATTTAGAATAAATGTTTCTCTCAGCAATTTATTATATTTTCTTAACTGAGTTCTGCAACCTTGAAGATATTCTGCCCTAAGCTGTAGCCCTTATTTTGTTCTTCTTCTCATTCTCCTCCGTTGTTCCTAATTGAAAAAATTAAGTTTACAATTCAAACTCCAGAGAAACGTAGCGTATTCAGGCTGCTATCAAATTGAGTTTGTTGAATATTGAAATTGTGTGTTCAACTCAATAGAAACGAACTTCAAGCGAGCGCTTACACGAATATTGAGTTTGCAGGTACTACAAATGACTGCAGGCATCACATTGCAGTGACGGAGGGCGCTGAGGCTGGCTTATGACGGTTTGCTAAATATTAATCACTTCAGCAACATAAACATCAACATTGGGAATATGTTGATGCCGATATTAGATAGCGTACATCTTTCGACAAACACGGTGTGCTAGAGCCTAGAATCATTTGCATAATTTGAATTCGATGGTTGGTGTATTACAAAAACAGATGCTAAAACATACAACGCTTGTACCTCGCAGGGGAATTATAGCACATGCTAACGTACGTGAGTATTCAAATTAACTCATTCATCCTCCAATCAGTCCTTCTCCTATCTTTCTCTCTCTCCCACCCCTTCTCTTCCCATATTGCAACTCCATTTAGCGAACATGGTCTGTTTGAGGTGAAATATCATTATTGGACGAGCGTAAACGAGTTCCTAAAATCCTAAAATTGTTCGTTGTCCGTCTGTTTGTTTGTATGTTCTACAATACCTTTCAAAATCTTTGATCAATCAGCTTCAAATTTTTAACCAATCATAGAAGGCTCTGAGTGCCTTATTCATGACATTTGCGCCCGGACTTAATCAGTGGATAGAAAATAGAAAAATCTGGTGTGGCTCACTAACACAACTTTCCTTGCCGTTATGAAAATTAATCACCTGACGCTAGTGTTCCCGCGCATCTCAAGTCTACTATTCAAAGATTTGAGCCAGCTGGTGACAGGGCAATAACGTTGGAGACACACGAGGTCTGCTATCTCTTCACAGTGAATGATTTAATAGAATCATTAGAGATAGCCTAGTACTTCTAATCATTAGAGATTAGATTTAGTACTTAGAGATAGCCAACAACAAAGTAAAGGCCGCATGGGACATAGTGAAATTTGAGCTAGGTAAGCACAAGAATAAAGCAAGTATAATCCCATCCAGAGCAAGAATCAATCCTAGTTCAGTAGCAGAGGATTTTAACAGTTTTTTCATCGATGTTCCAAACCGTGTTGGAAGTACTCACAATCTGCTTGCTTCAACAAGAAACGTGGTAGGTAACTGCAGCTCTAGGATGAGATTTAAACTTCTTAGTCCCAAGCAAGTGGAGGTGCTCATTAAATCGCTTAAAAATAAAAATTCAGCTGGATGGGATGAAATTCCAGTGAAAGTTTTCAGGATGGTTGCTGATATATTGTCTGAACCCTTGTCCAGGATCCTCAACCAGTCTTTTACTGTTGGCGAGTTCCCTCATAAAATGAAGTATGCACTGGTAAGACCTATTTTCAAGAAAGATGACAAAGAGGACTTGAACAATTACAGACCCATTGCCATCCTCACAGCCTTTTCCAAACTTTTTGAGAAGGCAGCTAATGAACAAATTCTTCATTTTATGAGAGTGAATAATATAGTCTCAAAAACACAATTTGGCTTCTTAAGGGGACTTGATACAGAAGCAGCTCTAATAAAATTTTTCAATACTGTGTCGGCAAGTTTAGACGCCTCCCAGCAGGTGTGTGGAGTGCTATGCGATCTGTCAAAAGCATTCGATTGCGTAAATCATGATATTCTTGTTGAAAAGTTGAGAAAATATGGCATTCGGGGAAGGGAACTGTGGTGGTTCAATTCGTTTTTGAAAGAGAGGATGCAGGCCACCCTAATAAACCATGACAATAAAAATTATCAATCAAAATGGGCTGTAATCAATGCTGGTGTACCACAGGGCTCCATCCTTGGTCCCACATTATTTATTATATACGTAAATGATCTGTCATCTTGCTCTACTAAGCCACTTATTCAGTATGCCGATGACACATCATCTATTATCACTAATTCAAGTTTGAGAGCTGTAGTCACCCAAACACAGGAAGAGCTACTGAATATCAATAAATGGTTTGCTGCAAATGGTCTGTCTATGAACTCAAGTAAGACCAAGTTCATTACCTTCCAACCCCCCCATTTTGCATCCAGAAACTTTAATGAGTTGGCCGATTTGAGTGTACCCCAGCAGAGCGTTGCTGTTGATCTTCTAGGAGTAACACTAGATAGTAGATTGGACTGGTCAGTACACACTCAAAAAATATGCTCCAGGGTTAACTCGGCTATTTTCTCTCTGCGAGTGCTCAAAAACACATTGAGCTTCAAAGCCCTAATGGTGGTATATTACGGTTATCTTTTTCCTTTCCTCAAGTATGGCATAACCCTTTGGGGAAGATCAAAATTCTTCATCCAAGTATTTAGATCTCAGAAAAAAGCATTAAGAGTTATTTTTGGTAAGCCCCCCCAATATCCCTGTCGAGAACTATTCCTGAGTAGCAGGATACTTACACTGCCGTCACTGTATATCTTGGAGATCTGTTCATACGTTCACAAAAACCTACCAAACTTCACCCGCAATAATGAAATCCACAGTTACAATACAAGGCACTCAGCCTCCCTATCAGTGGCAGCTCATAGAACCGCCATGTTTGGAAAATCTCCGCAATATATGGGCCCAAAAATATATAATAGATTACCTCAGGATATTAGAGACATGGCGGACTTACGAAGATTCAGAGGAATGTTAAAGAGGTTGTTACTTGAAAGGCCATACTATTCTGTGGATGAGTTTCTGCAGGAGTGATATATTATTGTTCCTTGTCTTTGATTCTTCCCAGGTCCTTGTACATAGGTAATCTTGACTAACTGCGTTTTTATATATACTGTATATATATATATATATATATATATATATATATATATATATTTATTTATTAATATTTCATGTGACTATTGTATAATTACAGTATTTTAATCTATCATGATATGTGTTGAGAACCTCCTTTAGGTTGCTCTTTTTGACTTATCCCCAGTCTGATTATTCAGATGTTTGGGATGAAATAAAAAAAAAAAAAAATAATAATAATAATAGAATCAACAGTTGCCAACAGTTTGCATTATTGAATAAACACATTTTCTCGAATTTCGAGCTTATTTCCAATTCTAGGTGGAAATGTCACTGAAAATTAATTGTGGAGATTTTTATGCTCAATCTTTCCCGCTTGAAATTTTTTGTTTAAATTGTATTTGAAGCATGATAATTGAGAATCTAAAATCACACTTTGCATTGATGGGGCGGAGCTCCTGAAATTTTTACAGATATGAGACTTGTGGCAGTTGATAGAGCTTATCAATGACTATTTTATGTATAAACTTGATCAAAATCGTTGGAGCCGTTTTTGAGAAAATCGCGAAAACCCCTGTTTTTGACAACATTTCGCCAATCTTGAATTGGATTTGTTCGAAATTGTTCGTGTCGGATCCTTATAGGGTAAGGACCTTAAGTTTCAAATTTCAAGTCGTTCCGTTGTCTGAGAGATGAGATATCGTGTACACAGACGCACATACAGACCAATACTCAAAAACCACTTTTTTGGACTCAGGGAACTTGAAACGTATAGAAATTTAGAAATTTGGGTACCTTAATTTTTTTCGGAAAGCAATACTTTCCTTACCTATGGTAATAGGGCAAGGAAAGTAAAAACAGCCATCTACCGACGATAACAGCTGATTTCTATTTCTGTGTGTGGCCAGCTCACAAATCTTCTCCCATAAGGATCACATATAAACTTTGAAGGACCGTAGGAAAGAGTCCTGTGGTCGGATTATGAATTCAATAGGTCATAAACCTGGTCCTGAACATAACGAACACAACTAAAAAAAAATCAAATTCGGTGCACACATAAATAAGTTATTGAATTTTGAATAATTTGAGGCTCGATTTTTATTTATATAGATTATAAATGATGGTCTGGCCAGAGAATTCGAATTGTAGCGCCAGAATGCCAGACTGCAGTTCTGCCAATAGTAGGCTTGTGTTTGCGCCAGCGCAGACCGTCCTTCTGCTTTGGCCTTGTCGTCTTAGTTTCTAGTCTGACTTGTCTTGTCAGCCCGTTGTCTTGTTGCAAGACCAAAATTGTGTTTGTCATGTAATTTCGATCGGAAATTTCTTGTAAATAATTGTTTAAGTGTCGTGTGTGTGAATTATGAATATAACAGTGTAAATAGTATTAAATTGAATTAATTTGAATCGGATTTGAATTTATAAAGGATCCAGTTTGAGCTTTGTTCGAAACACAGTGTATGACCTGCAAGTTGAACACAGAATCAACGAGAAGGCAGCCCGTAAGCAAATAACCTGTCTATTCCCCGATTTCGTCCCACCCTGAACCTGACCAGAACACCTAATAAAGGCTTCGAAGGGCAAGTAGTCAAGATTGGAATAAATCTGGTGAGTTTTTGCTCTTTTTTATTGTTCATTAATGCAGAGTTGAACTGTACAAATAACCTGGCTCAAATTGAAGATTAAATTTTGCCCCTTGTTTGTATTTGATTATTTGAATAGTAAATTACAGTCCTCTGGTAGCTCTAGCCTGAGCTTTGTTCAGAACAAATGGTTTGATACTTCAAGCCCGGCATAAACACGCACACATCGATACTGGTACGTACGATATTTTGTCGTCCTCATGAATAATTCTATCAGATTTGAAGGAACATGATAAACATCACCTGTTTGGAATCATATGTTCAATCTAATAGAATTTATAAGGACGGCTAAATATCGTACGAATCAAAATCTATGTGTGTGTAGCTAGCTTTACTTGATGGAATAAATAAATAATATATTATCATTATTATCAACTAGTAGACGTCAGTTTGAATATCAGTGTTACTTGTTTATAAATAAAGTCCCAACTGAATTCATTATTAATAGAATTACAAAATCCATAATGAATCTTATACTGGATTGGATAAAGATAAATGTTTATTTTAAATTATCTATATCCATTATGTAGTGTTTCATTCTTGTTATAAATTAAAAAAATATTTGTCATGGCTTCCTTGAATTGGTCTTTTTGAGTTTGTCATTTGCTTGTGATTTTGTTACTTTGTCTTATCGTTTGTAAGTATTGAGATGTGACCTGGTTTCCAGAATTTTATTTATCCTAGTGGTTTGAATGAACTCTTTTTTCCTATTGACATGTTTGCTGTACCTAGTTGTTCGAACTCACTGCCGGCGCACAAGTTTTCTTTGCCGGTAGTGCCATTTATTTGTTAGAATATTTATTTCATCAATCTGTATTATTTTAAAGCAAATAAATGAATTTTAATTTGAGAGAACTCAGCAGAAATGTTTCGTACATTAGATGGGTGGAGATATTCAATATAATACGATCATTCTACTCTGGAGTAAACTGGAAGTTTACGGCATCGACTTCAGCAAAAAAGGATTGTGATTTGGGGAATACAGTAGTCAGATTGGATGAGTGTGTGAGTGAGTCATATATATGACAAGTTGAGTCTAGTGGTGGGTGATGAGTGGTGGGGTAGGAGATGAACTTAATCCCTGTTTAGTATGCAGTCGGGGGCTATCCATCCCAATTAGAATGCCGAGTCGCGAGTTGCTCTCTGGTCCATGCATCTGCTCAACTCATTTAATTATCCACCTTCACTCTTGCAACTCAGCTGATCTACTGTCTCACTCCCACACAAACGTTTCTCCTCACCTAGGCTCTCCCACTCTTCGAGTCTACTCTCCTTTTTCACTCTGGGTCTGCTTCAAACGAGTTTTGGATGGACACGTCAACCGTCGGGCCAGGCTGCCTAGAAAGCAGTCGTTGAATCATGTCAGAAGCCCTGAAATCGATCAGTTTGCGACCTGAAAACTCTGACACCAGACCTAAGCCAGTCAGGTCACTTGATATTATTATTTATTGTCTGAACCCGTTCCATCATTGTATGAACGTGGTTTGGTATATTTTGCAAACCATTAATAAAGATTATAACGGTGCATCTTGATACACCTCGGATTTATCTGTGAAAAGAATTGCTAGGACTCATTGAAAGAAACCAGAAACATTGTCATCAACTGTATCATCAGTTGAATGGAATAGATAAGATAATAACGACTCTAAATACTATAATTATTGACAACAGTACGGAAATGGAATTCATTTTTTAACACGCAAGTAGTCGCACGTACTTGCAGAACGTCAGTGGTCGCGCGTGAGCATTTTGCTCAAACTCACCCTTATGGCTCCCTAGACTATAAACAGTTGGTTTTGACAATGCTCTTTCAATATTTATCAATTTCAAATCTTTCTCAACGTGTTTTATGTTATTATATACTATTTAATAGTATATAATAACATAATACATGGAGAAGATTCCAAAAAAATCATACTGCAAATTCATTGTTAGAGTTTATCATTTTTATGGGATAAAATAATCTACTCATATGAATGGAATGAATATACCTTCTTTATTTGACTCATTTTTAGACATCTAGATAGAATAAAAAGATAATGGAAGTTTAAATCAGATGATGGAATATAAAATAGGAAGATAATACCTGTATATTGAAATTAGTCAACGTTCATTCTGTCATCCTCAAACTGTTCAAGGACTCAAACTGTTCAAGATTGTCTAGAGGACAGTCACAGCGAGGATTACATGAGCTGCCAACCTTGAAAAACAAAAATTCTCAAAGCTACATACAAAAGTTACAATTGTGCGGCAGTTTGCCGCGGGCGCGTCTACTCGTGTGATAAAGATTATAACGGTGCATTTCGATACACCTCAAATTTATTTGTGAAAAGAATTGCAAGGACTCATTGAGAGAAACCAGAAACATTATAATCAACTGTATTATCAGTCGAATGGAATAGATAAGATAATAAAAACTTCAAATACTATGATTATTGACAACAGTACGAAATTTAATTCATTTTTCAATTATTCAATAAATAAAATAATAAAGAAGCGAGGTTAGGCTCTTTGGTAATAGCGCCTGTCAGCAACAACAACATAAGAATTCTTTAATCTCATTTGTTCTACAGATTACTGCCATCTGGGCATATGTACCCCAAAAAGGACGTTACAAGATTTAAGGCTGCGAAACATGAGCACTTCTTGAATAAGACAGCAACGTTCCAATAGTCCTTGAAAGGAAGATTGTGAGAAGCATTATGATACAGTCTGTGGAAATGGTGCGTTGGGATTGTTTCCGAGTTATATGCGAGAAACCAAAAAATGGTACCTTTGAACCACCCACACCCCTTTAGCACAGGTGGCAGGGGTGGGGACTTGTGATATGTTTACCTCTTCATTACCCTAAATAGAACTGCGGGTCAAAAATTGTCTTCCAAACATTTCACTCTATACCCTTTTTTGAGCATTCATTGCCTGGACTAGATAGTTTCCACAACTACAAAATAGGAGCAATTGTTTTCAAATGCTTTACAGATCACTTCATCGCTATCAGTTGTTGCACTACTAGTATCGTAGTAGAGAGACTACCAAATTTCTCCACATAAGCAATCTACTTGCAGTGCGATGTCATACAGAAGCGTACGTAACAGAGAGAGAGCCTGAAGGGACAATTAAGGGGTTGTCAAAGAGTCACGCAGGTACCTAACAAGAGAGATTCGAAGAGAGAGTGTGTGTGTGTGAGAGTGAGGGAATGAGTTTGAAGCTGAAGGGAAGTGAGTAAGGGAGAGAGTAGCTACTGACAGTCAAAGAATCCCTCCAGGCTATCGACAATTTGGATTCCCTGGTCGTGGGTGTCCTGAGGTGGGGGGGGGGGTGGCTGTAGTTGACTCATCAGTGAGGTCGTGTTGAAGTTACTACCCATTTCCAGGCCCTGAAACTCAACCTCAATGCATGACGGGTTGTCACAAGTGCCCCAAGCTGTGATAGCCTAACCAAGTAACGGGTGATTTTTTAGACGTATAGAGGTATGTTTTTAGAACTTCAAATTGCAATAAAACAACAATGGATCATTCGATTGACATTTTATTCGTATTTAAGCAGAAGATGATCCCGTAGCATTGAGTTTAAATATGATTCCTGGCATACTAGTAGTTCTGTGAACAGTAGACCTCGCTCTCAGTAAGTTACATCATAGAGAAACAATAGCGTAAGTAGATATTCCATGGTATAAGGGAGTTTATGTCGTAACTCTTACTGTTATCCCAAGCTGATTACTGTCGATTATTGTCGATTTTCACTGTTTTGTTGGGGTGAGAGTGTATGAACGGCACAATATGAGAGACTACCAGTGTCACACAGCTTCAAGGGACAGAACTATGTGGACTATCGGCTTGAGATAACAGTAAAAGCTACGACATAAACTCCCTATACCATGGCATATCTACTTACGCTATTGTTTCTCTATGGTTACATTGACCTTTTGTTATGTTGTATCAGAAATTGATAAATGATTTATCAATCTAAAATATCTAGAAAAAATCCTAAATGAACATAGAGCTTCCTGTCTTATCGTACCGTGACGTGTCGTCCCGGAATGTGAGTGTGAGCGCTGTTATCAGGTCTAGCTGCAACTATCCTTAACGTTGATGGAAAGATACTTTTTCAAGATGTTCGATGTTTTTGAACGGGTAGTATTATAGTCCACTAAACAGCTGATTTATGATGAAATAATTATAGTCTGATTTTTACTCTAATATTGGCGTATGAAGGAGGCTCTTTTTTCCTTTTATATTATCCTTGAAATGCAAAATTTCCAAAAATCATGTATATACATCGACGTGCAATTTAAACAGGAACATACCTATCAAATTTCATGAAAACCTATAACCGCGTTTCGCCGTAAATGCGCTAAATATAAACATTTGAACATTAAAAGAAAGAAATGTTAAACCGTCGACTTGAATCTTAGACCTCACTTCGCTCGGTCAATAACTGCCACGGCTGGCTCTGATAAATAGTGCAACCTGGACGTCCAATTTTCTATTATTTTTCTTAACATTTTTGTACGTATATTGGCAACTAGCAGGTAACCCGTACTCCGCAAGGGTCAATTTCAAGACTTGAAAAGCTAAAAACTTGTCGTGATGGAATCTTGCGGGGTAAGAGTTCTAATGAAACATGACTTAGCATTGAGGGAGGCCCGAATGAGCTCATCTGCCATCGAGCACTGGAATGAATGAATGAATGAATGAATTTATTTCCTCCTCAAATAATATAACATATTCAAATTCAAATCCAAATTTATTTCCACAAAGTAGGTACAAACTATAAAACACAAATGCAATTCACCACATTCAATTCAAATAAATAATATTCCTTACTAAAAATAATAAATTGAACAATAATAGCATTAATACTTCTATATAATTAGAAATTCAATAGTATTTGGAAATTTTAGCAATCACGTTTCCAATAGTGTGATCAGATAGACGAAGAAATTAACAAGGAAAAAAAATGAAATATAATAAATAATAGAAAGAAAACAACAAAGTAAGAATTGAAAGACGTGAGTCCAGTCAAAGGTTTTAAATTTAATTACTAAAACATTACACAAACTACTGCATGATGAGAAAAAACAGAAAAAGCCCTTAAACAAAATATGTGTATGCTTGCAAATTATATGAATATATTGAATAATACTATAGAGAAACAATAGCATATTTTTTGATTTTTTAATGCTATTTTTCTCTATGATGAAACCATTAACAAATATTGACAGCAACATAATTAAATAAAACATGATCCAATAATCAAAATGATCTTGTTATCCGAATAAGAATTGGATATGAGTCCATCCACTTAATGAAAGACAAGCAGGTAACCCATGCTCCCATACTTAACTTAATGAGATCTTGAAGAATTGAAAAAAGGTCTATATTCAGGTCCAATTTCAGTCCAAACAGTCCAAAACATAAAAGTTCTAATTTATATTATTCACAAACCAAATTAAATAACAAAATAATACCGTACTCATTAATCACTTAGAACTGTAAGATAATTATTAACTTTGAAAATTATGACATACTCCAATTTAGAATGATTTACCATGTCATATCAACAAATCAGATTATTTTGATCGAGTGAATTAAAATTTCAAGATATTTCTCGTGAAGCTGATTGATTGCAAATAGTTGAACAGCTGAACAGAATTCTGTCTATCTCCTACATCTTCTGTTATTGACAGACGACGAAATTATCATTTTTTTCCAAGGATGGATAATTATCCTTCTCATGTCCTTCAGCGAGTTTTCCCAGGGATGAGACCTAGTGCGATCGAATTTTTATATCATAAACCTACTATGCTCCAAATCTCGTGAAAATCATTAGAGCCGTTTTCGAGATCTGTTGGACATACATAACCATATACAGAAATTGCTCGCATAATATAGAAGGTTACAGAAATTGCTTGCTAATAGGATTCCACGAAGTAGTTTTCAGTGTGAATTGCTTCTGAGAAAAAACATTTCTGATGCCGAATTTTAAAAATTCACAGTGGCTTCATGCGAATCATTTTCCAGCATGAAGACTACATAGACTACTTGAAGTCTCCACGCGTGCAGCTAATAAAGAGACTCTTATGAAGAGTCTACTTTATAAAGAGACTCTTTGAGATAACTGAAGCTCAGAAAAACATCCTATCCCTACCACCACACAGCTCGTTAGAGCTCCACTCAAAAAGATTCTGAATGGGATAACGTTTCAGTTTCCAAACTAATGTACAAATTGCAGCTATTCTTATCCTATACTATTAAACGAGCAGTTTCTGTTTACATGTTTATATGTTTGTATTTCACCGGATCTCGAAAACAGCTTTAACGATTTTCACAAAATTCAGAACATAGTTGATTTTAAAATATAAAAATTCGATTGCACTAGGTCTCATTCCTTGGAAAACTCGCTGGAGGACATTAAAATGTTAATTATTATTAATCTTCGAAAAAATGGCTGATTATAATTATTTCGTCGTCTGTTGATGATGGAAGTGAGTGAGCGAGTTCATGTGTGTGGGATTGTGTCAAAATTATGACTCAGCACTGTTGAACTTTTTTAATGATTTAATCAGTTACTTAGTACCGGTTGCAAGAAAGCCGGGTTATTTTCAACCCTGATTAATTCCAGTGGATCCATCTTATTAAAATGATCTTATTCTATGATTTGGTTCATGTGAAATGAATCAGGATTAAAATTCAACCGGCTTTTGTGCAACTGGTCTTCTGTGAGGGAAATTCCTGCATTCCTCTGAGAATTAATCTCAATTTACTGTGATTGGATAGAACATTTCTGTGTGAACTATTAATGTTATTATAATTTCTTCTTTCGGTATAAATTTTCTCTGCTTTTGTACTCCAGAGCAAAGCTCGGTCGCCGATATTTGAAATATAATTTGACATAATCCAATAAATATAACAGCAGATACTGTGTTATTGAATCATAGAGTGGAGAAGTATAGAATTTAACAAATCTTGCTTCCAAAACTACTTTCTTCCAAGCAGCATGGAGGAAATTCTCATGTATAAATTAATAGCCTACTTCAAGTGGATAACATCCAGATTCCTATTTACCTAATCTGATAAGTTCTGTTTTATCGAGAGACCAAGCTTCGCTCTGGATTGTAAAAGCATTTTTCGCCACACTGCACAGAAAGCAGCTGTTTTCCAGTCCCTACGTAGATCTGAAAGACCTTGTTTGCAGACGACGTCAGAAAAGGGTTTCTTTTCCGGTCTAGGCCAGAAAGTTGTCTCTTTCCAGCCGCTTATGGCTGGAAACAACGCGCTAATTATTATTAATAAGTCATCCACTAGATCGGGCGAGTGTCCACTTTCATAATAAGCTGAAGTCGCCATGATTTTAGTTCCAGTTTCGAATCAAACTAATTCGCTTCGCAACCAGTTTTATTCAATTATTTATTGTTGATTAGTGCATTCCGAATTTTCAAAAATGCTTGAAGATGACTGTGGTATTCCAAGTCAAATTTTAAAAGAATCTGAAATCCTGACTGCAAATCTTCTACCACTAAAATCAAGAGATAGGTACGATAGCTTAACGAGTATTCTTTATTTTGTATTCTTTATTTATTTTGTCAGCAATACCTGTAGTGTGGCGAAAAATATCGTTCGCACCACGGGCAAAAATGTTTTTCCAGCTCTCAATCTTTTCTAGTCCTCGGCCTACGGCCTCGGACTTGAAAACCGATTTCGAGCTGGAAAAATCTCATTTTCTGCTCTAGGTGCGAAATATACTATTTCCAGTCATACAATTATTTTTACAGTTATATGAGGTGGCACAACAGACTTATGCCCAAAACTGGCCCTTTTCAAATTTATACTAAAGTCCAAATCAAAATGTAGGTTGAGCTACCATTACTCATCAAAATAAGAATTCATTCACACTTCAAAAAATAAACACATCATCAATTACAAATAGATATACCATGAATTCGATTTAGAATGATATACTATGTTTGCTACAATATTTGTTAATATACTATGTAAACTACTATTCTACACTAATAGTATCTGGTTACTATTTTGGAATTTCTGAAGTAAACATGATGTTTTCTAAAAAAAGATAAATAGTTAACAAAAATCAGTTTTTCTTGCTGGCTTACTTCTCTCGTGAGATCAGCTGGATGATTCCACACATGCACTCGTTCACTCTCTTCCATTACGGATCGACAGACGACTAAATTTCCATTTGTTTTTCCGTATTTATACGTAAGGACGTATTTATCCTTTCAAAGTCCTTCAGCACGTTATCCTAGGGTTGAGACCTAGTGCAATCGAATTTTCATATCATAAACCTACTTTGTTCCAAATTTCGTGATAAACGTTAGAGCCGTTTTCGAGATACGGTCTTATACAGATTACAGGTATATAAACATCTGAACATCTGAACATCCAAGCATATGAACATATAAACATCTGAACATATGAACAGAAATTGCTCGTTTAATAGTATAGGATTAGGGCCGGATTCCGAGCTAGGGATTCAGCCAAGTTCTATACTTTAAACAGCTGGAGTCAGAAGATTGGTTTTCCGAAACGGGGCGTAGTCGCAGTCCACGTTTGAATTGAATTTCGAAAAACTAGAGAATTGAACACGAAATGAAATCAATAGAACATAGTGTGGAGTTTCAGCTATTTTTAGTCATCCAGGAATGTTTCATTCGTCAAGGAAATATATTTTCCTACAGTTACCTTGAAAAGTGGCCATTCCTGCACTGATTACAGAGCGCAAAGAATCACTTTTCCGCTCTAGTGCGGGAAAAAAATTTTTCTGCACTCCAGATGTTCAACATGGCAACACAAAATAGTTGGTGGGTTATATGGAAGATTAGTGCACGAAAACAAAAATTAAGTTGGTAACAATGACTGTGGTTAGATTTAGATAAGAATCATTTCAATGGCTACCCTACATTTATGATAAAATCCCAATCTAGAAATCCAAAACAAGAATGATGTTTATCTAAATCATAATTAAATAATAACTTCTCATCATTTAATGATAAATAATGTTTATTCTCTATTGACAGTAATAATTATTTCAACTCCAAGCAATGAGAAATGTAGCAAACACATATTTTGAAATTCGAATTTTCAGGTTAAATAATTACCGTTCGAAATCCATGTCAAAAAAATTAATAGAATAACATTAGAATATACTACAATAAAATACTTTCTGTTGTCTATGTTATTTTATAAATATTTTTTAGTCAACTTATAGTATTTTTCGGTAATTGTAGTTAATCATAATTATTCTAAATATCTGAATACTGTTTTTAGCTGGATGAAACGAAGTTAGGTACGATTCTTCCCGCTAGGTCGCGCGCTTGTCGGTTCAGCCATTTTGCAGTCATCTCAACCAGCGTGTATTTGCGTTGGCGTGTATTTGAATGCGAATTTTTTGTTTTATCTGTATTTTTTCTGATTCTTGAATGAATAAAAATGAGAACTTTGGCTGAGAATTTTCAACTTCAATTGGATTATTAATTTTTAAATGAATTAAGGTTGTTATTAATAACAGCATCACACACACGAACATTTGATGGATTTCAGCCATCATTTCATCCATAATCACCCACTTTTCATATTCAATGGTAACTGTAGGAAAAATTTAATGTAAAATACGTGCGCAAAGTTCCTCTGCTGCACTCAAGAAGCCATTCCGCCCTCGCCTTAAACGTTTCTTTCGGTGCAGCAAACTGTCACTTTGCGCACTAGTTGCACAAATAACTATTTCAATATTATAGAAATGAGAAAACAAAGATTATCATAAAAACAGCTACTACGCCCAGTTTCGGAAAGCCAGGCTCCAGATGCTTGAAGTCTAGAACTTGGCTAAATCACGAGCTCAGAAATCGGCCCTTAATGTACCAACATACTATTCTGAATGTTTCTGAATAGAGAGTCCAATTTGATTTCTATAGTTTTTAAATTTCAGAGTTTGATTTGAAAAACTGAACAAGGGACATTAGATTCTCACCAATGTTGACTAATAATGATTGTGAGTTTTCAAGGGTACCCAATTCTCACCCAAGATTAGTGAAAAGATAACATCCTTGCATCTCACCACGAGTCATATATTTGGAAACACCTGAAGGTCGAACTATCATTGGAAAATCTCAGAGTTACTCCATTAGAATTGAGTGAAAAAAAATAATGTCAGGGTAAAAATATGAATCTCACCTTTGGTTCCTGATTGAGTTTCTCATGATGCTCATCGTTTGGGAGTGTTGACCTCTTATGGACATGTCTGTGCTCGAATAGATAGTAGCCCTTCAATGCACCAATCTGTCAACAGAAAAATGTTTTGGATTGAAAATTAGCAGACTGCAATTCTCAAAATATCAACCCTGTTCGAGGGTTAATTGACACAAAGGGAAATTAATCATGTCAATTCATTGTCACAAACTTGGATCATATATAGGATTTCCTGGTAGATGGTAGGTTACAAAAGACTTTCAATTTGTTATGGCCTGTGTCACGGATAACAAGGTTTATGGTTGCATCATGCCTACTCCACAGAACAGCTGTTGTGTTTTGATTTCAAGTTCGGTTTCCTGCAATAGCTATCGCACATCGCTTTGAAGCTGCGCGTGCACTAGGTCGGTGGCGCGGCGTGCAGGAGAGCGGAAAATGGTACTTGTCCTGTTCGAAGAATACGTGTTCAAACTTTGAAGCTGATTGATCAATACCTTTTGAAGGATTTATTGTAGAACATACAAACAGACGGACGACTTTTGCCTTCTGTAAGTCAAATGTGAGAACTTGATAACGCTCGTTCAATAACCAGTAACTTTTTTATTTATTTATTTATTCAATTTATTCACTACACACAAAAATACAATGAGAAAAAGCAATATACAACGAAGAAATTACAACACCTATGGTTATATAGTCTGGCCATTCTCCAAAGAAGCAGAGCTCGGAAACAGCCGAGCCCTCACGAAGTTACCCGAGCGCGGAATTTTTCCGACCTGACCTCCGTGCACTAGGAGCGCGGCGCGACGCCGTTCCAACCCCAAATGTACAGAAACTTTTCGAGCTGCGCGCCGCGCCGCGCTTTTCCGCTGCGCTCCTAGTGCACGGATGAATACTTTCTTGATCACATGTATTCAATTACAGGTCGGAAATTCTCCGCGTCGCGTCGCGCCGCTCCACCGAATTAGTGCAAGATCTATTCTAGATGGCAGGTTACAAAATACATTCAATTTGTAGGTCTAGTGAGGTCTATAATAATATATGATGGCAGTGTTACAGAATAGATTTGCCTCCGTGACTTTGAAACGACATATTGGCAATTTATGATTTGCAGGGTAACATTCACCGCTTTGCAAAATCATCAACCTCCAGAAATCCTGGATCCCTAGATCCCTAGATGGAGGAAGCTCCCTGCACACAGAGATGAGTGAAAGATCGGGCTGACAAATAATTTTAGCGCTCATCGAATTTCCATCTAGCTGTTCACCGTGATGTCAATATTTGCATTAGCAGAAGTCTTCGGGGTGAATTACACCATTTAATTTGGATTTTCGTTCAATAATAATGAGTGAAAGAGTTACAACGTATCACCAACAATGGAATGAGCATGTTGAACGAATGTCGGCTGATAGGCTGTGTTGTGACTACAAAAAGCTCATTATGTATCTTCTCGGATGCAACACGTTGCTTTTGAGAGGATATAGAAGAGCTTCTGTTGCTTATGAAAAGATAGATTGAATCTCTTTTTGTATCTTTTCGGATGCAACACGTTACATTGTTCAAAGTGTGGTGTACATAATTTTGTCTCACCAAAACTAAAAATCTGGTGTGGTACACTCACATAACTTTCCCAGCTCATTGATCTATAAGCCTTATTAACGAGGATAATTTAGGGAATAACATTATGCCGATTGGCGGCTAAATAATTAAAACTACGATTATACTATTGTGATTGTATTCAGAGTACATTCTCCTTTGTTTGAATTATGAAATTTGAGAATTTTTTAAAAGTTGTCCAAACAGCTGTTCTACAAATAAAATATCGACATGTGTTCTTTTGAATAAACTCACGCACGAGAAGGAGGTTACAAAGTAACTCCTCAAGCTTAGTTAATTACAAAGTAATTTCTCAAGGATGGGGTTGACCCCCTGTTAACTTCTCAGGGAGGAGACTCATGCCAGTCAATAGAGCTGATATATAACCATACAGGGTATGAATTTGAAAAAAATCGGTCAAGTCATTTTTGAGAAAATCGTGATAGAAATTTAACAAAATTCATCCTTCTCAGGAATATTAAGGAGCTCCTGAAATATTCCCAGAAATGAGACTCATGTCAGTTAATAGGGTTTATAAATAGCTATCTAGGGTATAAATAAGAAGGAAATCGTTAGAGCCGTTTTCGAGAAAACCGTGAAAAACATGGTTTTTTTAGCCATTATCCGCCATTTTGAATTCAATTTTATTGAATTTCTTATTGTCGGATCCTCATGGTATAAGGACCTTATGATCAAAATTTCAAGTCAATCGGTTGATTAGGAGTGGAGTTATCGTGTTCACAGACACACACACACCCACACACACACACACACCCACACACACACCCACACACACACACCCACACACACACACACACACCCACACACACACACACACACACACACACACACACACACACACACACACACACACACACACACACACACACACACACACACACACACACACACACACACACACACACCCACACACACAGACCAACACCCAAAAATCATGTTTATGGACTCGGGGGACCTTGAAACGTATAGAAAACATGAAATTAGGGTACTTTAAATTTTTTTGGAAAGCAATACTTTTCTTACTCATGGTAATAGAAAAAACCGCTTCAAAAATGTTCACATACCAGTGATGTTAATATAGACAATCTGGTGTGGCTCACTCACACAACTTTCCTTGCTGTTATGAAAATTGATCACCTGACGCTAGTGTTCACGCGCATCTCAAGTCTGCTATTCTAAGATCCAAGCCAGCTGGTGACAAGACAATAACGCTGGAGACATACGAGGTCTGCTATCTCTCAATAGTGAATGATTTGTTACAATCAACAGTTGCCAACAGTTTGCAATTGAAAAAATAACATTTTCTTGAATTTCGAGCTTATTTCACCTTGCAGGTGAATATGTTACTGAACATTAATTGTAGAGATTTTCATGCTGAATCTTTTCCACTTCGTTTGAATTGTATCTGAAGCCTGATTATTGGGAATCTAAAATCAAACTTTGCTTAGATGGAGCGCAGCTCCTGGAATTTTTACAGTTATGAGACTTGCAGCAGTTGATAGAGGTTATCAATGGACTATTTCAGGTATGAATTTGATCAAAATCGTTGAAGCCGTTTTCAAGAAAATCGCGAAAAACCCTGATTTTGACAACATTTTCGCCATCTTGAATTGCATTAGATCGAAATTGTTGGTGTTGGATCCTCATATTGTAATGACCTTAAGTTCGGAATTTCAAGTCATCCCGTTAGTTGGGAGATGAGATATCGTGTACACAGATACATACACACACATATAGACCCAATACCCAAAAACCACTTTTTTGGACTCAGGGGACCTTGAAACGTACAAATTGTCAGATGATATGTTCCCTTCATAGGAAGTATAGAATTTCACCAATAGTGTTCAGTTTGCAGCGAACTCATAGTTTTGGTTGAGATTTTTTTCAAATTTGGAGGAAAATCAAATTTTCTTCCACCTACTGAAGAGCCTACTCCCTGAAACATAATACTGAAGTATCACTTTTTGCTCACGATAGGAAAGAACAGAGAAACTCCCTATAGCATAAAAGTAACTCCATTCAAATAACATGGGAAGCATCTCTATTTTGGAAACTTACATTTGAAATAGGTTAGAAGGTCTAAGCTCAGATGAGGGAGCATATAGAGTAGTCATTAAACCAACTAAATTCAATACCTTAACCAGACATTCAATCAATATATGAAATAGATGTTTCATGCTAAAATTATTACAAACTTCATATCAGTATACTAAAAAAATGTAAAAATATTTTTTTCTATAATCCATGTTATTCAAAATATCAACCAACGAAAATATTCCTCATTAACTAATCAAATTTGAAACGGGAACTTCATCATGGTGTTGTAGTCGAGTCGGCGGCCATTGTTGTTACAACTTTTGCCGACAGATAGCGCAGTCGCCTGTAAACTGTGTGATTACAAACCAGCTGTTCATTTTTTAAGTCATGTTGTAACACAATTCAGTGGTCACGTAAGTTTTTAGAAATTATTTTATTTGCAGTTTTTATAAAAATGTAGGTGGAGGAGAAATGTTGTGTACATCACGAGTGAAAAATGTTTTTTCCCTCAGGAAAATTGTTGCCCTCGGCTTCGCCTTGGGCTTCAAACTTTTCCCTCAGGGAGAAAAAACAGTACTTTTCACTCTAGATATACAAATAACTATTTCGTACAACTCTCTTTTCCTGGATCGACGTTTCATTATGAACTACAATATTAGTTATATTCATTTTTTTCAATAAAATTAACAGTTTTCTTGATAAAATAATATATATGTAAAAATTGAGGGGGTTTGTGATTTGATTTTTTGGTTTTCTCCGATTAACCTCGAAACAAGTAGTTCTAAAGAAAAATGAACCGAATAATTAATGTAGCCACTCTCATTGCAAATCCATTGATGTATATTGTTATGAATTTGCGATTCAATTTGACAATTTAAAATATGTGTGTATGATCATAATTCTATGCTAAAATATATCATAAGTTATGTCAAAAACTGAGATAAATCATAGATTACTATAGTGTTAACAGTGGCAATTTCCTGAAAAATCATAGCGTGCAGTGTTTGCTGTTTTCTACAGTTAATATTCTTCAGGCCAAGTTGATAATATACCTTCAGTTGAGCCGAATATAATATGACGGCTGAGGCATAAAAAAATTATACATTGGGCTTGTTGAGTCGAAACTTTCTATGATTCTCTCTGTAAAGTAGCTTATCTTCCGTTCTCACTAGTTGAATTTAGATTATTTAGACAGTCCAATATGAAAATTCAGTAGATTCTAAAGATGAAAGCCATGCAAACATACAAATTAAGGAAGAGTAAGCATGCATAAAAGGTAGGAAAATGATGAAAGTGTTTCACATTTAACCACAAAGTACCCTACCGTATAAGATTAATTGAAAGACGATTCATCATCTTCTATTATTTTTGTTAACATATCGATGTTTCACCTCCACTCGCAACTTGTCATTCACTATACAAGGTTGGCAGAAGCTTTTTTTATGTCGATTAATGTTGATTGAAATTGATTTTGGCACCAAAAGAATAGATCATTTTCTATTTGAAGCATTCAAATTGAATCTATTGAACATGATTTCTTATGACTTAGCATTCACAGATTTAGTTGGGTGAAGCTATTTGATAAATGTACCTGATTATCAATTCCATGGTTTTTATACCATTCTAGTTCATTGTGATCATTGAAGGGTTGAAGTGATGAGTTAGTTCAAGTGAATTCTAGTACACAAGTATATTGTGCTTATGATTGGCTCTTCTTTATTTTCCATCGATGTTTTGCTCCAGTAGAGAAAATTTAAAATGTTGGTTTTACATTTCATAAGCTTTATAAATATATGAATTTGATAAGTCCAATATTAATTTAATCGATGTTGACTTTCATTGTATCGCTTTGTATCAATGTTACTTGCACTGTTTGCAATTCATCACTATTCTCTCAAGAATTAGTTTTCTATGAATTTCATGATCTGAAAATTGAAATTCAAATGCTATTTGGATGACTTTCACATTCCACTGTTTTTTTTTTTTCAATAATTGTTACGTTGAAGACTGAGGCAATTCAATCCATTTGGAAAATAAAAGGAAATCACAGTGCGATTTGAACAGTGGATAGTAACTTTGAAATTCAGTTGCTCAATTCATTACGGCTTGATACTATCATTTATAATTATAGTTGATCAGAAATATGGATTGTCTATAATGTTTATATTTCAGTTCGACCAATCTTCTATCACAGTCTCGCTTTCATTCATAACATTATAATCCTAAATAAGTTGGTTACCTTAAAGATGTAGCTCATCTTACGTCGAACAATGTACAATATAAACAGTTTTCATTAAATTACTATTATGATAATCATTGGAATTCTGCCTGTGATTGAGAAAAAGTCATTTTATGAGCCTTGAAATTCATACCTAGAAAAAGTTGCATTATTACTAGAAATTTTGTTATTTTTACTATTTATTATAGGTACTGTACATTGATTTCTGTGATTATAGAGATCAACTACTTTATTCTAATCAGGATAAGGATAAATAGGGAAATTGTGAGATGGGGACAACATCCATAGTTACATAGCATCAATTTGAAAGCTCTGATAATAATGATTTGAACGGAACTGCGATTCTGGCTTGGTATTGCCTCTTCATGTTCAGTGAGAAAAGTAAGCTTCAGAATAATTCGTTCTCACTATATGTTATAATATTTGGTAACATTTGTTGATATTTGAACAGAATGTGCAACAAATCAAACTAGTTTCAGCTTGAAAATTTTTTTGTTCACGTGATCTGAAGTTAAAACACAAGAAAAGCTACGAAAATAAATTTTGAATCTTCATTTTTACAAAATAAGGATGAGGAGGAGGAGTCGGACACATAATATATCATGAATCTTCGTTGGAAAACATCAATATCTGAAACTAGAGTTATCAAATTGTGTTACCTCTGACTCGTATGGAGAAGGCACACTTCAAATTAATGTAATAAATTCTGTGAGAAAACAACGAAATCCTGATTTTAATCATGAGCATGTTTAAATCATGAAAATTGTAATATTTTTTAAGAGTATTGAAAAGTGAAAATCTATATACAGCGCATGTCAAAACAATAGACAAAATTGATTGTATCGAGCAACATACTGTAAATGAGATGCAATGTAGACAGCAGTATTATTCTGTTTACTATGGTGAAGGGAGTCAGCCGCGTCGGCTGTTTCCCCTTCCACAGCGTCAACTTGAATCGCAAATACATAACAATATACATCAATGGATTTGCAATGAATGTGGCTACAATAATTATTCGTCACACTGTTTGAAACTACTTGCTTCGAAGTTAATCGGAGAAAACAAAAAAAAATCGAAAAACCCCTAAATTTTTACATTATATTATTTTATTAAGGAAACTGTTCGATTATTGAGGAAATGAATTCGACTAATATTGTAGTTCTTAATTTAACGAAACGAATGGCACATGATAGATTTTTTTCCGATTAATGGTTACAGAGATAATTGATTTCCAGTTTGCTGTTTACTATGGCTAAGAGAGTCAGCCGCGCCGTTCCGCGTCGACTGTTTCCCCTTCCACGGCGTCAAATCAAATCGCAAATACATAACAATACATCAATGGATTTGCAATAAGAGTGGCTACATTAATTATCCAGCTCATTTTTCTTTAAAACTACTTGCTTCGAAGTTAATCGAAGAAAACAAAAAAATCAAATCGCAAACCCCCTAAATTTTTACATATATATTATTTTATCAAGAAAACTGTTAATTTTATTAAAAAAATGAATATAACTAATATTGTAGTCCATAATGTAATGAATCTAATGGCAATAAGAGAGCTGTTTTCGATCGATGGGTACAGAGATAATTGATTCTCCGTGATTACCTGCATTTTTCAACTTTGAGGGGTGCTAGGGGGGAAAGCTCCAAGGGGATTTCTTGGGAGAATGACCCTCTGGGAGGGTTCTATCGATGGTGGAAGATTCAGCTTTTATTTAATTTTCGGATCGAAAAAACCTTTATTGACTGGGCTATTTTATCATAGTCATTCAATTTCAGCTGTTTTACATCCATGGAATCAAGCCGGTAAACAGCTGATTGTAGAACAAGTAAACATCTGATTCTCATTACAGTATACTATACTATAATAGAATCATATGTTTTCTTTACAGTCGAGTATGTTTCCTAGTTCCGAATATTAGGAACAGCAAAACTGGTACGAAAACCGTCTTTCAGCGCTCCAGGTGGAAATTTTGTCAACTACAATCAAGAAATTCCTGATTCGAACTTGTAAACTAGGTTATGTTTATAGAATGCATGTAGTGATTCAATACAAGCAGGTAATGTTTTCTGTTTCTCAATTATTCTTCTCTATATTACTATGACAAAAAATAGTGTAAGTTACTTGGACGTGAATGTCTTTTGCAGTGCTCAAATGGAATTCTAGTCTCGGCTAACGCCTCGACTAGAAACATCATTCTCGCCTGCAAAAGGCCTCTTCCCATCCTTGTGACTTAAGATACTATATCAACAACAGTGATTAAGTCACCTGAAACATTTTGAAAAGCAATGCCGATTCCAATGCTTTTCCCAACATCATTCAATATTGAAAATCAGCTGAAGTTTTGAAAAAATTGTGAGAGGAGTTGAATAGGGTAATAAGGATTGATCACAATTGGTGTTTCTGTGTAGTTGATATTGTGATGATTATTCATATTAAATGAAAAGACCAAGAAATTGTCAAAAACGACAGATTTATCAATAGTTAGAAAGACCGGTAATAATAAAACATATATGTAAATAGAAAAACTATCAACTCATGTATGCTTACAATGTTATAATAGAACTAAATCCGTAGTGTTGGTTGAAATGAGTCTGGTCATTCAAACTATACTGGGAATTGTCCTTAATTATATTCTATTTTACTTGTTTTCTTGGTTTTTATATTGTACTGAAAGCAAATTTTGTTATCATGGCGAGTCTGTTGCTTGAGCTGCCATTTTGTGATGTTTCTGTTATACCGTTAAGTGGGAGTAGACTGTCTAGCTGGGCCGATGGCAGGCGTTCATGCTCTTGACCAATAGCAGTATCGCCTACTAGTATGGATTCTGCTGCTCTTGTATTAGTTTTAGTTTATCAGAGATTGACAATGGTGTAACAACCGAAACCGGCCTTTCCAACTATCAATAGAATCTGTTGTTTTTGACGTTTCTAAGTCTTTTATTTAACAATTGGAGTTTTGTAAATAAACCTCTTCCTGCAGGTGTCTAGATCCTTAATCAAAAGACAGAGGGCGCCCTGCAGTACTCTGTTATGCTATGAATTAGAAGTTTCACCCTCAGTTTTTAATACGTCGGTTATCGTTTAATCACGATTAAATGCTGTACTTTAATCGAGATTAGTGCTAACTGATGCATTTGGTTTTGGTTTTGGCATTTCAAGTGATAACGCCGATTAAACTAACCGGCGTGAACAATTTTTAATTCTGATTAGTTGGCACCATTTTTAACCGCGATTAATTGAAACAAAGAAAATTTGGTTGCACAAAGGTAAAAATCGAAAAATAACGCTGGTTAAACTATCGATGTAAAATATTTCCAACAGACCATTCACGGGGAATTAAATCCAACTAACGCCGGTAAGGTACCTACTGATAGCTGTCCTATTAGTTTTTGGTAAAAAAACTAGAAAATTCAAAGTATGGGCTGAATATACGAGTGAATTTCATTCATTAATGAAATAGAGAAATGTATTTAGCTGATATTAGCATTCAGAATTAGATTCTGATTTTGAGGTTAGTTTTTGATCTGTTGCCGTCGTCTGTTAGCAGCATAGCACTTGACACTGGCGACAGACAGAGATCATTTTTATGGCGCATGCGCGCATGCCTCTGTATTGAATGGTCAAATTCACCACTTCATAACATAACCTCATTTTTACCTTAAAACATACCTATCATTATCAGCTTTCTACTATGTGAATATTCTCTCTTATTAGAGTTGAAATCAAACTCAGTTTTTCTTTGTCTAATAATATTGGACCATGATTTCGTTTGTTAATATTTTTTTAGTTTCAAATTCACCGCTTCAATAGCATAAACTCAATAATTTTGTGTCAGTTAAATTACAGTGTTGCCGGATTATGAAACCGTTAAAATCTTGGTTAGTTAACCGGGATTAAAAACCAACCGATCTTGGTGGAACAGAAATGAATCCGTAAAACTAACGCTGATTTGCTAATCGACGTTAATGTCCATATTTAACAGACGGACGTGCAACTGGCCCTCAGGGTTTTAATCATGAATGGAATTATGCTTTGACTGTTCTCTGAATTGAATGAAAAATCCTGTTATTCCGGAGCACCCTTATCCACAGTTTACAAGAGTCATGAAGGCCAAACTCATGAACAATGCCAGGCTAATACAGTTGGCTAACTATTAACTTCCGCGATTACACAACTACGCGCCCTTATGTGTCGTTCCAGTGTGAAAGGTCAAATTCAACATCACACTATTCATCCTCTGTTTGCCAAGTGAGATGGCGGACAGAAGACAAAGGGCGAGTGAGAAAGAGAAAGAGATGAAGTATTCGGACAGTTTTTGTTCTCGAGTGTGAAAATTATGTTCTAGACGTGACAGAACATACGAGGCTTATCAGTTTTCCCAGGCCAGTTGTCGTTGGTTCAACGAGAGGATGGGTGGAGTTTGAAATACAAGTTGGGTGGAGAGGGAATTTTGGTTGTTGTAGGGAAAATCCCTGCATGAATAGTAGTTGACTTGAACCGAGAAAGATGCACAGTTTGTCAGGTTTATCTTGAGCTAGTGGTGTCAGAGGGTGAAAGCCAGTATTCTGTATTAGATTATTAGATAAGGCTGTTATGTACGTATAATGGTTTTTGAGTATCACGGTTTAATGATCAGGTATTGGGTTATCGAATGTACCATGGCTTATTATTCAAACATTCCTGTTTTGGATAATATTGCTTGACGACGTATTTGTAAGGTTCTCTAAAGTTTCGTATTGAAGGATAATTGAGGGGAAAAGAGTTCCACCCATTTATATAATTATATATTATATTATAATTATTATATAAAAGCGAAATGGCACTCACTCACTGACTGACCGACTCACTCACTCACTCACTCACTCACTCACTCACTCACTCACTCACTCACTCACTCGCAGAACTAAAAATCTACCGGACCAAAAACGTTCAAATTTGGTAGGTATGTTCAGTTGGCCCTTTAGAGGCGCACTAAGGAATCTTTCAGCAATATTTTAACTCTAAGGGATGTTTTTAAGGGTTTAAAGTTCGTCTTTTAGCATGTATATTATTCTTATTCTCTCAATTATAATTGAAAAATGTCCATACCATAATATGTTAATATAGAACTATAATCTAGAGAGATTATATAGACTATAATCTCTTCGGAACAGTTGTTAACTGGTAACTAAATTAATAATTTTGTCAGGTTGGCATTAAGTTGAGTTGACTTTGTTAGGTTGGCACCAAGTTGAAGATTGAAATACATTTATCGCGGGAAAATTGATTGGGCACTGCTACTTCAATCAGAGCTATCCCTGGGAATATTATATTACTAGCCATCCGGCTCGCTTCGCTCGCCATATCTGTTTAGACAGACGTTTAGTCTGGATCCCCGACTGGATCGTCCTAACATATGATAAAAATGCTCAAATGAAAAATGCAGGCGAGCGAAGCGAGCCTGCTGATCTCATTCTTGGGGGGTCCAGGGGGCGGAGTCCTCAGGCCAGACGGATATGGCGAGCGAAGCGAGAATGGCACTCACTGACTGACTGACTGACTCACTCACTCACTCGCATAACTAAAAATCTACTGGACCAAAAACGTTCAAATTTGGTAGATATGTTCAGTTGGCCCTTTAAAGGCGCACTAAGAACGGATTTGGAAAAATTTCCAAAGATACGCCCAAAACGTTTTTCCAGCGTTTTCTCATCTTTATCGAGAACAAATGAACAGAAAATGTTCAAATTTAGTACAGAAGCTCAGCTAGGGTGTAATAATGTTGTGTTAGGAGGAATTTGCAATAACGTCAAAGATACGCCCAAAATTAGCGTTATTCCAGCGTTTTTTGCTTTTTCTCAGATTTATCGAGAACAAATGAACAGGAAATGTTCAAATTCAGTACAGAACCTCATATAGGGTGTGATAATGTTGTGTTAGAGGGAATTTGAAATAACGTCAAAGATACGCCCAAAATTAGCGTTTTTGCGTTTTCTCAGTTCTTTCATCATGTATTAAATAGACAGAAAAATGTTCGAATTTGGTACAGAGGTTTAGCTAATATTCCATCAAAGAAACGCCCAAAATCAGCGTTTTCCCAACGTTTTCTAAGCTTTTGTGCGGTTTCTCAGTACTTTGACTTTCTGATGGAATAAAGCATGCTCAAATGGAAATGCAGATGAGCGAAGCGAGCCCGCTGATCTCATTTTTGGACGATTCAGTCGGGGGACCAGGGGTGGAGCCCCCTGGCTACACGGAAACGGCGAGTGAAGCGAGCCTGACGGCTAGTAATATTATGATATTTATATTCCTTGTATTAGAAAACTACACATAATGACGAGATAGTTCAGATTCATGTAGTTACGATACATTAAGAACACTAATACATCATTAAAGAATGAAAATCATTGATAATATTGCACCACTGTCCAGGATAGAATGATGAATAGAAAACTAGAAAAAAATTATACAAAATTAAAAAATAATATATTGAAGAGTAAAGAGATGCGGAAGGAAATATGGGAGCGGGAAGGGTCAGTAGAATGAGATAGATAACACATTCGAGCTTTTTTTCTTGAAGCATAAAATTCTGGATATAATGGAACAAACAAACCCCTGGTGCAATGAGGCAGAGAATAGGGATTCTTGGTGGAGTCGGAGATGTTGGATGAGGAGGAGAAGAAGGAGGAAGATTGAGAGGAGGAGGAGCAGGAGGAGGAGTGGAAGGTGCTGGACTAGTATGGTGGAGTTGAAAGAGGGGGTGGATGATAAGGAGTAGAAGTAGTAGTAGGTGATGGTGGGTGAGGGGGATGACGAGTGGGAGGAGGAGGAGGAGGAGGAGGAGGAGGAGGAGGTGGATATGAGAGAGGAGGAGTGAAAAAGCGAATGAGAATTGAGATTGAGGAACAAGTTTGTAGGAAGAGTGGTGTATACACAGAGAGTGCTAAGGAATTCGAGTCACGTAGCAAATAGTGCCCAAGAATGGAAGAGCGAAGATTCCAATCAAAAAGCTATCTGGGGGAATAAACGGAAAGGCCAGCCGTTCCGGATAAGGCTAAAAAAGCAGCTCAGATTGAGCGGTTATTTATCTCCAGATATCGAGCACTCCAAAATAACATAGGAAATCAATGCCACCAATGTTGCAAATCACAGAAAATTCGAAGCTTTAATCCTGGTTGGAATGATAATACAGAAATCCGATGTCATTGATATATTCAACATGAATACATTATTTGACCAATCATCATTCATGATTAACTAATACTGACTTCCATCTTCTCTACGACATTATTAATATGAAATTATCCTATTATATTAGGCGAGCAATTTCTGTATTTTTATATCTAGTTATTTATGTGGTCATTCTATTATATTAAGCAAACAATTTCTGTATATCTCTTTATATTTTTCAATTAAAACAGGAGTCACAAGACATAAAGAGATTGAAAACACTTGAAAACTCACATTAGAAACGGAAATTTTCGAAAACTGTGTTACCTTCCTCAACCGAGCAGTGAGTGGGTACAGTTTGAAATAAAACGGTCGTGACCACAGAGTAAGCAGGGAGAGTCAATTGTAGCAGCAGAGACCACAGATTACGCGGTGCAGACGGATGGAGAGAAAAAGGGTATAGAGTCAGGGGACATTATGGGGACATTTAGGGGGCGGTTACAAACGGGAGATTTGATATCTGAGTGGGTTATGGATAAGGAGAGGTGTAGTTTATGAATTGATAGAAAAGAGGAGATTTAAAATTAGAAATCAACAAAGAATTAGACTAAAATTGGAGGAAAGAATTGTAGAGTTGAACTTGAATGGAATTTATTTTTTATTTTTATTGAAAATTAAATATATATTTGATAGCTGTGAAATTTATTATGATATGATGAAATTTATTTAAATTCAATTGAACAGTTGGTGTAGAGTTGATAGCTATGATACTATTGCTGTCTGTTGAGACCAGGACTGGAAGCAGCTCCAAGCACCCAAATAAGAGCCAATTCTTTCATCTTGACATCTAAGGAGGGGGCTGTGGGAGGGGGGGGTTGTAGGGACTTTGACTTTATATTTTTCTATTTTTATATATGGTTATCTCTGGTTATCTGGCTATATGGTTATTTATGTTCAACGGATCTCGAAAACAGCTCTAACGATTTTCACATAATTTGGAATATAGTAGGTTTATGATATAAAAATTTGATTGCACTAGGTCTCATCCCTGGGAAAACTCGCTGAACGACATTAAAAGGATGATTCATCCTTGGTAAAACATATGATGATTTCGTCGTCTGTCGATAACAGAAGATGCGTGTGCCTTCTGTGAAGGTCTGTGAGAAGATGTCTGTCAGATGAAGGTCTGTCAGAAGATGCGTGAAGTTCTGTGTGGGAGATCAGCTGTGTAGTCAATTAGCTTACCGTATGTCGCGAGAAATCTAGAAAATCCAATTGACTCGACAAAATGATCTGATTTGTAGACATGAGATGGTATATATAATAATATTCAAAAATGTTCATCATTTCACAGTTCTAAGTGATTGGTGAGTGTCATTTTGTTATTCAATTTAGTATGTGAACAATCAAAATTAGAACTTTTATGTTTTCAAATATTTGGACTGAAAATTTGACCTGAATTCAAGTGTATGGAGCATAACCTACTTTTTGGGATATATATAGTGTATAAATCAAAATTCGGGGAAGAAACAGTTTTGGGCTGTGCCTGTTAGTCCTTCCCCGATCATTTTGAAGAATAGAGTTCTGTTTATCAATAAATAAAATAATGAGCAAAGCTCGGTGCCCCGATATTTTATATTTGTATCTGGATATTAATGTTCAACGGATCTCGAAAACGGCTGCAACGATTTTCACGAAATTTGGAACATAGTAGGTTATGATATAAAAATTCGATTGCACTAGGTCTCATCCTTGGGAAAACTTGCTGAATGCTATTTAAAGGATTATTCATCCTTGGCTGAAAAAGCTGTGGATAGTAAAAAGTGAATGAGCGAGTGAGTATGTGAAAGATCAAAATATCGCATCCCCGAAATTCATGAGCTGACGTATAGCCAGCTGTGAAATATGAACACGATCATTATAGAGAATTATTGTATTCTATCTATTGATAAATAAAAATGAAGAGCGAAGCTCGGTGCCCCGATATTAGGGAACAAACAAACACACACTCAATTTCATACATCTATATAAATTCAGCTGTTTTATAAAAGTAATTATCCATCTTTCACCGTTTCCTTATAATAAAAATAATTATTGTGAACGTGCAGTTCCAATGCAGTATAACTCATGACTGCACCAGATAAGAAGAATATAATAATGAGTCAGTTAGAGAACTGAGGAAGAGTCGCAAAGAATTATATTCTTTGATATAGCCACTGTTCTTCCGTTGGCGAAGATTGCGTATGCCGACATTGGAATCTGGAAGCGGTTCAAAAAGCACCAGACCCACTTCCCCTAGAAATTTGGCTGCCAAAAGGAGGGCGAAAAGGAAAATCGAGAAGGAGAAAAGGGTGTGCACCCCCTTCAAACAGCTAAATCTGGGTGTTTATGGTTGAATATGATATTTCCCATACTTAAATATACTGTATTAGTGATATGAATAGAGGCAAATTCCTCTGGATTTTATTTTCTTTGAGTTCAAACCATTCCTTCCCTTTTGTCTATCCTCGAAACTTGTTGGTTCAAATATGTTAGCTAGTAGCTTGAACTATTTATTTATTTATTTTCGGATTTGATAAGAATCATATAAATATGATCAGGAAAGAACGACAGGCATGGACCAAAACGGAATAACATGTCCGAAAAATGGGTTATGTTTAAACTGATGAAAATCCAAGTTCAATTTTCGTCCGAAAATAATTGACCGAGCGAAGTGAGGTCTAAGATTCAAGTCGGCGGTTTGACATTTCTCTTGATGTTTAAATGTTCGAATGTTCAAATATTTATATGTTGTGCATTTACGGCGAAACGCGTCAATAGATTTTCATGAAATTTTACAGGTATGTTCCTTTTTTAATTGTGCATCGACGTAGATACAAGGTTTTCGGGAATATTGCATTTCAAGGATAATTTATGAAAGGAAAAAGGAGCTTCCTCCATACGCAAATATTAGAGTTAAAATCAGACTATAGAATTATTCATCATAAATCAGCTGACATCATTACACATGTGTGGAGAAGCCAGTCCATTGCTGTATTTCCATAAGATCTACTATAGTTTCAATCAGGTAATTGTGGATGAGAATACTACTGAACTACTAGTATTTATATTAGCTAGAAATTTTGAATTTAGAAAGATATAACATCAGAATCAAATATTACAGTTAATTACCACTGCAATTTGAATAAATTAAGTTATTTCAGAATATTCTAACGCCAAAAAAGTACACAACTTTTTTTTCAAAAATGTTGAATATTTTTGAACGGTTAGTATAGTAGTCTAGGGATCTTCCGTCGATAGGCAAAGCTACATGACCCGGACTATACATCTCGTGTCATAGTAAATTTTTACTCTACAGTCCCTCAATATGATAATGATACTAGTAGTTCTGTGAACAGTAGACCTCGCGCTCGGTAAGTTACATTGACCTGTTGTTATGTTTTCTCAAAACGAATAAATAATTTATTAATTAAAAATATCCAGAAAAAAAACTAAATAAACATAGGGCTTTCTGTCCTATCGTACCGTGACGTGTCGTGCCGGAATGTGAGTGTGAGCGATGTTATCAGGTCTGATGCAATCAACCCATCAGAGAACATTCTGTGTTGTCGTGTTGGAAAAAAATCGGTGTGTTGAAATTAACAAAATAAACTACCATAATGCTGATTTCCTACAAACTTCTTCCCTCACTTTTCATGATTCTAGAAATCAATTTCTTCTCAATAATATTTGTTGCAATTTTGATCATCAGATTGAAAAAGAAAAATGTAAAAAAAGTTTTCTATCAATAGCTCCAAACTCTAAACTAGAATCATGGCCTCAGCTTATGGAAAGACAAAGTTAGTAGACAACTAACTTTGATGGAAAGATACATTCTCAAGATGTTCGATGTTTTTGAACGGGTAGCATTATAGTCCACTGGACAGCTGATTTATGATGAATAATTCCATAGTCTGATTTTTACGGTAATATTGGCGTATGAAGGAGGCTCCTTTTCTTTTTTATTATCCTTCTTGGAATGCAAAATTTCCAAAAACCTTGTCTATACGACGACGCGGAATTTAAAAAGGAACATACCTATCAAATTTCATGAAAATCTATTACCGCGTTTCCCCGTGAATGCGAAACATATAAACATATAAATATACTAGTAGCTCTGTGAACAGTAGACCTCGCGCTCAGTGAGTTACATTGACCTGTTGTTATGTTTTCTCAAGAATTAATAAATAATTTATCAATTAAAAATGTCTAGAAAAAATCCTAAATAAATATAGAGCTTTCTGTCCTATATCGTACCGTGACGTGTCGTCCCGGAATGTGAGTGTGATCGCTGTTATCAGGTCTGGCTGCAACTGTCTACAACGTTGATGGAAAGATACAATTTTCAAGATGTTCGATGTTTTTGAACGGGTAGTATTATAGTCAACTGTCCACTAACGTTAATGAAAAGATACATTTTCAAGATGTTCGATGTTTTTGAACGGGTAGTATTAGTCCACTGGACAGGTGATTTATGATGAATAAATAATTCTATAGTCTGATTTTTACGGTAATATTGGCGTATGAAGGAGGCTCCTTTCAATTTTTCATTATCCTTGAAATGCAAAATTTCCAAAAACCTTGTCTATACGTCGACGCGCAATTGAGAAGGAGCATACCTATCAAATTTCATGAAAATCTATTACCGCGTTTCGCCGTAAATGCGCAACATATAAACATTTAAAAATTCAAGCATTTGAGTATTTAAACATTAAGGACCGGTTTCCGAGCTCGGGATTTAGCTAAGTCCTAGACTTTAAACAGCTGGAGTCAGAATATTGGCTTTCCAAAACGGGACGGAGTTGCAGTCATTGTCATAGTCACGTTTGAATTAAATTAAAAAAAACTAGAAAATTGAACACAAAATAAAATAAAGAGAAAATAGTGTAAAGTTTCAGCTATTTTGAACTATCTAGGAATGTCTAATTTCGTCAAGGAAAAACGTTTCCAATTATAGAAATGAGAAAATAAGAACTACGACTACTGTTATAAAAGCTGCGACTACAGTTTTGAAAGTCAATTTTCTGACTCCATCTGCTTAAAGTCTAGGACTTGGCTGAATCCCGAGCTCGGAAACCGGCCCTAAGAAAAATGCCAAACCGTCGACTTGAATCTTAGACCTCACTTCGCTCAGTCAATAACATAATAATGGCTTTCTACCTTGATTCAGTACCTCGTAATATGTAGTATACTTTTGAGCGGTACTTTGAGATATACTTAATAGAGGTTTAACTGTAGTATGTGACATATGAATACTTTTCAAATGAATGAATGAATGAATAAAGTGATTCATCTATAAGAATGAGCTAGATTTTTTTCTATTTTTTCTAATAGGCGCTCTTATACATATATCCAGAATAGAACAATACGCTTAAAGGTGCGTACAGATATACGCGCCGCGAACATGAGCAATTCACTTTTAATCAGCTGACTAAATCTGTATTTTTACAGAAACGGTATAAGATATAGATATAAAAAGCTTGGCATCAGCTGATTAAAAATAAATTGCTTATGTTCGCGGCGCGTAAATCTGTATGCACCTTAAGAGGACATCAGTCCAATAAAATTCGAGTAAACAGATTTCAAATTTGCACCCTAATCGTAGGTGTTTTATGGGTCGGGATCTTGTTAAGATAACAACAGCGTTTAGTAGAATTGTTGAAGATCGTGTAGTAGTGGAGAGGGTTGGAGAGAGGATCAAAATGGCGGCAGATTGTGGGACAAATCGCCAACTGGCCTCGATTAGCAGAGGTTCTAACAGCACAATAAATCTAATTAATGTCTGGTGTTAATGGTCCCTCGAGCAATTGCAATCGCCAGGCGAAATCTTTATCGAGAAAGTTTTCCAGCTCGCAATCACAAACTGGTGAATGAATTTCAGCAGCTGGTAAATGAATAAAATCGTACAATCTGTACAATCCTTTTGCATTTTCGAGCAACTCGATCGAACGTACAACACTCACACTGGGAAGCGAAATCGTGCGAGCGGTCGGATTATTGTTTCCATCAATTCACCTACATTGATAAATGGAAGCTCCTATTGATGGGAATTGTTATTTCAGCTGTTATGAAAGTGGATTCCCTGGAAGGGAAGGACAATTGTTTATACCTATTGAAACTAAAATAACATCGAATGTATGGCATTGACAGTCCCAAACTCGGTTTTGACGGAATTTCAGCATCAGTGAGGAATTCATCACTGATTGGATAGAATTATGATGATCGTTTTCACAATTATCTACTATTCCAAGAGTATATTATGATGAGTTCTATGAATAACATGCAATCAATCTATAACGCAAAATGTTTTGGAATGTTACGTGCATATTTGACAAGAGCTTCATCAGAATGTTTATTATAATTTACATCAACCGTGAATATTGACCATCAGGTATCATAGCTATTTCTTTATTTATATTCACCATTTCAATAATGTTGTCTGTGAAACAATATGCATTACGCAATACAGTAGACCCTTGATATAATACCCTTTAGTAATAGGAATTGATATTTTTAACTATTCAATTCAAGATAATATACCGTCAATAAGTATGCTGAGTTCTGTCCTTGAAAATGAAGCCCTTCGCTTTGTATTTTATAATCAAGGGATTAGAAATATTGATTACTTGGAAATACCCAGTCAATTTAATAACAGCGATACTGAGTATCCTGCTGGTTCATTTGAGGGTATGTCAAAGTACGGAAGATATATTAATAAAATGATAGACCTGCGTAATCTCCTTGAAAAGGCGGATGCTGAAAATGCTAAAATATATAAAGAAGTTCTCAATAGTATATACAAAGACGTAACGAACAAAACAATTGATGCTGTGAAGAGAAAAAATATGAACATATTTGATAATGATATGAAGAAATTTTTATTCAAAACAAACACTTTTACAGAATGGGGTATAGTCTAGAAGAAGGAGGCAAATATGTTGAATTCCTAGAAGCCGAAAATAAGTTCAAAACCACTGAAAAATACATATTAGTCACTAAAGATACAGAACTTATGCTGGATGGCGAGCTAATAACTAAAATAAATAAAATACACATCAACAAGCCTCTATTCCCACAAGTCAGTTGGATAGAAGGAGTACCTGGCTGTGGAAAATCTACATATATCATAAGAGAACACACGCCAGGAAAAGATCTAGTATTAACTCAAACTAGAGCAAGCATTAAATATATAAGAGAATCAGTCTCAAGACGTTACACAAAAGAGAACTTATCTATCCAGCTTAAATTAGATTATAGGACAGTAGCATCCTACATAATTAATAATTCGGGCAAAAAATATGAAAAAGTTTACATTGATGAGGGACTAATGATGCATGCGGGATACATCGGATTTATTGCAGATTGAGTGGAGCAACGGAAATTATAGTAGTAGGTGACTCCAACCAGATACCTTACATAGAAAGATCTCCAGTAGTTACCAGTGGAACAAAATTTCAGATTACTGTGAGCCTGAGGAATATATAACAATGACTAAGCGGTGTCCTGTAGATGTCTGTTTTGCCCTTCAATCATTCTACCACGAAATCAGCACAAAAAAACCCCAAATAAAATCTATACTTCCAACTTTCAAAAACGGCGAAACTCATCAGCTGAAGGAAGATACTCTGATACTGACATTTACGCAAAAATAGAAACAAATTCTAAGTGATTCAATGAAAAAATATAAGTCTCAAAGAATTAACACAATTCACGAAGCACAGGGGCTCACATCAAAGGATGTAGTATTAGTGAGAATTGACACAAGAGACAATACAATTTATAACAGTGTGCCGCATGCTATTGTTGCAATATCCAGGCATACAGAAAGTTTCAGGTATCTAACAACAGGCTACAATGATGAAGTTCAGGACATAATTGATAGAGTGAAGGACAGGACAGGAGAAGAGCTTTTGTCATGGAATCGAGAAAGGTTGTTGAAAGGAGAAGCTAATACTAACAAAATTGATCATGGCTGATATCGATGAAATCCTTACATCACTGGAAACTGATAACTTCACTCCAGAAATCGATGACTACATTAATTTTGTTCCTTCCATAAATGGAAAAAATGTTGAATTTTTAAATATTTTTTCAACTAATATCCGTAGCCTCCATGCAAATTTCAACCAGCTCATTTGTTGTATAAACAGCTTAAAAACTGATATACATGTAATTGTTCTAACCGAAACTTGGCATACCGAGAACATGCCATTCACTTACAAGATCTCAGGTTTCACCGAAGTAAATAAATGCTCAAAGATGAACAAATGCGACGGTCTGTGCATTTATGTTAGAGATAATATTGATGTCTGTGAGATTGCCTGTAACATAGTTGATGCCAACTCTTTGTGCTTGGAATTGAAAATGTCGGATGAAAAAATTTTTAGAATTATAGGAATTTATAGATCACCTAGAAATCAAAACACTGAGAATTTTATCAGCAGTCTAAATAACTTCCTCGATAATATACCTAATTCAATAACTGTTTGCGTGGTTGGTGATATAAATAATTATATTCAATCAACTAGCACACAGGTTCAGGAATACCTGCATATTTTACTGAGCAGAGGTTATAAGTCTTATATAAATGGGAGTACTAGAGTCTCGACCACAACTGAATCGTGCATAGATCACATATTTTTCAAAAATAACAGCAAATTCAACTATATTTTTGGAAATATTTTCAAAACAACAATAACTGATCATTATTCTGTACTATTACACTTGGGTAATGAGAAAAATCCTGAAACCACTTCACATAGAAACAGGCCTACAAATAACGTTAAAATTGCATACAACTACAAACTAATTGCTGAAAAATCGGAAAAAGAAAATTGGAATACTATTTTTGGAAATGATGATACTATAGATACCCTAGTTGACAATTTTGTGGATCGTATAAATGGTTTTATGGATTCAAGTAAAACAGAGAAGTATATTCCTCGCCTAAAGCGTCCCTTGAAACCTTGGATTACGGACGGAATAATAAGATCAATTATTATACGGGATAGAATGCATGATAAAATAAGAAAAGGCCCTGCAGATGCTGATTCGATAAATACATACAGAGTTTATCGTAATACATTGAATAGGCTCATAAGTGAGGCGAAGGATAACTATTATAGGGATAAAATAAAACAATGTAACACCAATAGTTCAAAGCTTTGGAGGTGTATTAATGAGGCTATCGGGGAGGGGAAGAAAGAGTGTTGTAAAATTGGAGTTGATGCCAAGAGGTTGAATGACTTTTTCACCAATGTTGGGGAGAGACAGGCTAAAACTATAAACAATGATCCCACAAGCTCTCCAAATTTCAATTTCAACAACGATGTAATTGAAACTCCTCTACCTAATTCCTTCTTTATGAAACCGACAAACTTCAATGAAGTTCAAGCGACAATAAAAGAGCTGAAAAATAACTGCACCCCAGGCTTGGATATTCTCAATAACACAGTACTCAAACATATAAGCCACACTATTTCACAGCCGCTTTCCGTGATTTTCAACAAATGCTTTGAACAAGGCTACTTCCCTAAACATTTCAAAACCGCCAAGATAAAACCTTTATTCAAGCAAGGAGATCCCTTGGACCCAAGTAACTACAGACCAATCAGCCTTATTAGTAATCTAGCAAAAATCATGGAGGAAATTATAAAGAAGAGATAAGTTGTGTATTTGAACAAGCATAAAATAATAGATAAGAATCAATTTGGATTCCAGACTGCGAAAAGTACCGAAGATGCGTTAATTGAATTTTCTAATACTGTTTCACAAAACTGAATTCCAATTACAAATCTATAGCAGTTTTCCTGGATATTAAAAAAGCCTTTGATACTATACCACATAGTTTTCTTTACAATAAACTCGAAAGATATGGCTTTAGGGGAATATTTCTAGAACTCATAAAGAGCTACTTGAGATATAGAACCCAGTCTTTAACAATCGATGGACTCACTGATGTCTCCAAAATGACCTCCTACGGTTTGCCTCAGGGAACGGTACTATCACCAATCCTCTTTATATTATATGTCAATGACTTATTAAAGCTGAAATTATAAAACGCCACAACTATATCATTCGCAGATGACACTGCAGCTATTTTCCATGGGGAATCTTGGACTGGGGTACATGAAATTGCAGAACAGAACTGTTTGCTCATAAAAAATGGTTGGACAGAAACACTCTGAGCCTGAACATTGAAAAAACCAATTACATCACCTTCGCATTCAATACAACTGGTAAACCTGATGAGAATTTAAATCTGAAACTCCACTCAAACTGCAACAATAACTGCACCTGCCCTACTATAAAAAGAGTCAAAAGTACCAAATATCTAGTTGTCCAAATAGATGAAAATTTGAAGTGGGACATACACATAAAATTTATTTGCAGAAGAATGAGATATCTATCCTATAAATTCTACGAAGCAAAAAAAATTCTGAACTCAAAACATCTAAAAATGGTTTACTTTGCACTGGTCCAGTCCATAATTCAGTATGGTATATCCGTATGGGGGGGCTGTTATAATTCTCACTTAGAAGAGCTTTTCATAATTCAAAAATCAATAATCAAAACAATTTTAAATAAACCAGACTTTACCCAACCGACTTGACTTTCAAAGAGTTTAATGTGTTAACAGTTAGGCAGTTGTACGTAATAAATGTAGCGAAATATATAATCAAACATAAAGCTAATTTTCCTTGCACAAATAACACAATCAATAACCTGTACAATCTGAGACCCTCCTCAAATAAGTATCTTATGTACAATACAAACATTGAAACCATCAGAAGACAACTTATATATTTAAGCACTAAATTGATAAATAAAATTCCTGAACAATATATCTGCTGCGCAGAATTGACTAAAAAAAAAAAATAAAACATGATATTAGTATTTGGATTAAAACGAACTATTTTTTCTACCTGTAAATTAAACAAAGTAAAAGAGGAACTTAGTGTTTTTGTGTGCTCACTTACCAATCTAGTGTGGACCTTTTTATTTATTTTTCTTTATTAAATTAACTATCCTAACATCCCACCTCACCTTTTTTCCTAATCCTTTATTTTCCCTCTCAAGGATTGAAAGCCTTCCTAGTACATGGGTAACCATAGTTGGAAAAGCTTCAATCCCACCCCTTTACACCAAATCCTGAATTAGCATCTTGTACGGACATTTTTGTTTTTTTTGTACTAATTTTGCTAGTTGTTTATTCTTGTTGTAATTTAATATTACTTGTATTTTATGTATGTGTGTAAAGGAAAATAAATTGAAATTGAAACTGAAATTGAAAATTGAATACATCTCAAGCGACTTAAACTATATACGAGGCAGGGGCGCAATTTAGGAGCGGCAAAGGGGGGCCTAGGCCCCCCCAAGGATCAGATGAATAATTAGATAACATGATAAGATTTAATAATAATTAAATTAGATGAAAAATGCGGGTCTATCTACACGAATCCTTAGAATCTCATACTGATTTAATACTTTTTTTAAACAGCAGTAGTGTAACTCCTTCTACAGTATCAACAATGTAGCAAAATTGCCTTGAAAGAATGGCTACGGAGTAATAAAGAATATATTTTTCTCTGTGGTATAGTTGAAGCCTAAATATAGAATTAGTACAATTATTGACGAGAGCACAATAAGTGAGTTATTGCATAAATTTCATTGTGAGAATTAACAAGTTGCAAGATGTCACAGTAAAAGCAAAAGAGAGGGCACAATCAGACAATAGAAAATGTATGTACAGAGTTGGTGAGAATTATGGGAACAGCTTAATGTTTCTTTAGCTTTCTAACTGAAAGCCATTTTCCAATTAGAATATGATCCCCAATGAAATTGTCATTGTAAAAGAAAAATTTTTCTTTTTCCATGATTCTTAAGAAATCAATTTCAGTGTATTCCTACTTAGGGCCTCTCTGTAGGCCTATATTTCTAATAAATACTTCATTGTTAACTAATACTGTAGGCCTATATGCTTGTATTGATACTTCTCCAACCACATTTGTATAAAACTGGAGAAAATGAAGCATATAATAACATCTTCGAATGTAACATTTATGGGGAAACCCAGGACCCTCTATCCTTTGGGCGTATTCCTTCCCACCCCCTCATACCTCTTGGCTTTCCCCCCCCCCCCAACAGTTTGGTGAAATGGCGCCACTGATACGAGGTCTGTACTATACCGGGGTGTACACTGTACAGTCCGGGTCTTGTAGTTCTGCCTATCGGCGGAGGGCCACTGGACTACAATACTACCCAAACAAAAACATCCAACATTTTTGAAAATGTATCTTCCAATAAGCAACAGATGCTCTTCTGTATATTCTCAAAAGCAACGTGTTGCATCCGAAAAGATACACTGGTAGTTCTGTGAACAGTAGACCTCGCGCAGTTATGACAGACTCCTACCATAGACTCCTCTTATATTGCCCATCAGAGTAAATCCTGTCTGTATGTCGTGTCGGCGAGATATCGGTGTGAAAACGGCTAATGGCTGTTTGGGTTGGTGTATCAAAAAAGGCTAACATCAAAAGATAATCTCCTCCAAGACATACTGGCAACAGGACAGCCCGAGTTCAAAGCAGAGAAAGGTCGAGAAACAATACTATGTTATTTTGGTTATTAATTGCATACAATCAATAGTTCATTCAATAGAGCATAAAAATTGCATTCAATGAGGCATGCAATTGATAGTCCACACAGCAGCTGATTTTTCATCAAGTTATATTGTGATATTGAATTGATGCATGCGTCATGGCATGCAATTTATAATCCACTCGACAGCTGTTTCTTGATGAATAATTCCATAGTCAGATTTTTACTCTGATATTGACGTATGAGGGAGCCTTCTTTTCCTTTTATATTATCCTTGAAATTCAAAATTTCCAAAAACCTTGTATGTACGTCGACGCGCAATTTGAAAAAGGAACATACCTGTCAAATTTCATTAGAATCTATTGCTGCGTTTCGCCGTAAATGTGCAACATAAAGAGAAATGCTTAACCGTAGACTTGAATCTTAGACCTCGCTTCGCTCGGTCAACTTCGAGGCTTTTTGGAGCTACGTCCTTTAAGCACAACACAGTCCGGGTTGGAGAAATATTGTGAGAGGGGTTGAAAGATAAGGCAGTCGAGGAGGATGAAGGAGAGGGAAAAGGGTGCGGAATCAGTAGGCGGAGAGAACTGAGAATTTTTTAATCAACGCATCCACTCTAGAAGAAAATTACAACTCTCTTTCACCGTTAAACTCTGTCGCTACAGATTAGAAACAATAACTTTTTTCTCAGCACTCCAGTTGATTTTTTGTGTGGTAGTGAGTGTCTATTTTTGTAATTTCCCTCTCATTCTTTCTCTCACTTTTTCAATTCAATACTTTTGTCTCCTTTCCGCTTATTATGTTCACATACAAGTGTTGAAACATTGTAGCAATGATATTGAAAGAGAAAAGCTACAACAATTCCGATAAACCATATATTTGAAAGATAGACGTCACATGATACTCTTCTAGGAAAATCTAGGTGTGGTAAACTCACACAACTTACCTTTGCTTATTGAACTGAAAGCCTCATTCTTAAAATATTTTTTTAGGAGAATAACATAATGACGATTGTCGGCAACATATTTGAAACTACGATCAGACTACTGTATATGTGTACAGTATATATAATTGTTTCCCTTTTTGTAAATCGTGAAATTAGATGATTTTTTTAAAAATCGTCAGAACAGCAATAAAAGTAAACCTTACAATATAAGGATCCGACACGAGCAATTTGAATCTGATACAATTCAAGATGGCAGATAAAATGACGAAAATGTTGTCAAAAACAGGGGTTTTCGCGATTTTCTCGAAAACAGCTTCAACGATTTTGATCAAATTCTTACCTAAAATAGTCATTGATAAGCTCTGTCAACTGCCACAAGTCTCATATCTGTAAAAACTCCAGGAACTCCGCCCTATCTATTCAAAGTTTGATTTTAGATTCCCAATTATCAGGCTTCAGATACGATATAAACAAGAAATTCTATGTGGAAGTGATTGAGCATGAAAATCTCTACAATTAATGTTTCGTAACATTTTCACCTGAAATTGAAAAAAGCTCGAAATTCAAGAAAACGTGATTATTTAATTTCAAACTGTTGGCAACTGTTGATTCTATTAGATCACTAGCCGTCAGGCTCGCTTCGCTCGCCATATCCGTCTAGCCAGGGATACCCCCTGAACACTAGCGTCAGGTGGTAAATTTTCATAACGGCAAGGAAAGTTTTGTGAGTGCGCCACACCAGATTTTTTCGGTATGCAATCCACAAGTTGATATGTTTTGATGCGAACAAACACAACCCTACTCTCTCGTCTATATATATAAAAGCGAAATGGCACTCACTCACTGACTGACTGACTGACTCACTCACTCACTCGCAGGTATGTTCAGTTGGCCCTTTAGAGGCGCACTAAGAAATATTTTTTCTAAATCTTTAGATTTTCAAATCTTTTGGCAATATTTCAACTCTGAGGGTGGTTTTTAAGGGTTTAAAGTTCGTCTTTCAGCATGTATATTCCTCTTATTTTCTTAATTATAATTGAAAAATGTCCATACCATATGTTAATATAAAACTTTAATCTAGAGAGAGTACCTCTTCGAAACAGTTGTTAACTGGTAACTAAATTAATAATTTTGTCAGGTTGGCATTAAGTTGAGTTGACTTTGTTAGGTTGGCATCAAGTTGAAGATTGAAATGCATTTATAATTATTATTCAACAAGAATCCTAAATAAAGGCTGTAAATCACCCCGAAGACTTCTGCTACTACAGACATTGACAACAGGGTTAACAGCTAGATGGAAATTCAATGAGAACTACTATCCAAAAATTAGTTGCCAGCCCCGGGAATCGAACCCAGTAAAATGCATTTATCGCGGAGAAATTGAGTGGGCACTGCTACTCCAATCAGAGCTATTCCTGTGAATATTTTATTACTAGCCGTCAGGCTCGCTTCGCTCGCCATATCCGTTTAGTCTGGACCCCCGACTGGATCGTCCTAACATATGATAAAAATGCTGAAATGGAAAATGCAGGCGAGCGAAGCGAGCCTGCTGATCTCACTCTTGGACGATCCAGTGGGGGGTCCAGGGGGCGGAGCCCCCTGGCTTGACGGATATGGCGAGCGAAGCGAGCCTGACGGCTAGTATTTATATAGAAGATGGGAGTTGATAGTCAATTCTTGTTAGGAGATTACACAAATGATGCGAATCTTTCTAGTACTTCTGTGGAATCCTTGATTTAGTAGGTAGAAAATTCCACAATTTTGTTGTCAGTTGGTGCAACAACAGCAAACGTTTTGTAGCGCAGGGATGCTATCTTTCCTGTGTGTCACTACAGCTATTGTTTGAATGACAACTCCCCCATGATAATTTATAAGTTGCGTTGTAACTGCGTCCGGCTTATTTCAAGTTGGGCTATTGTCTACGAAGCCGAGAACAATTGTGGGATTACTTGGTGCGAGAGCACGTGACTACCTGGCTGCTTAATAGGGTTAGTTTGGATGGTTGTTGAAGTGGTACTTGTTGGATGAGCATTTGCCGACAATGTGTGGCCGTCCGGTTCACACTTACACTACACTCAAACCCCTATTTAACTGGTTGTTTATGAGATGTTCATTCGCATCAACTCAAGTATTCTACTCACAGAATCACCTGTTATCACAAACATGTTCATTCATCCATACTCTATCCTATACTTTTAAACGAGCAACTTCTGTTTAGATGATTGTTTAGATGTTTGGATGTTTAGATGTTTAGATGTTTAGATATTTAGATGTTTAGATGTTTAGATCTTTAGATGTTTAGATATTAAGATGTTTGGATGTTTAGATGTTCAGATGTCTAGATGTTTAGATGTTTAGATGTTTAGATGTTTAGATGTTTAGATGTTTAGATGTTTAGATGTTTAGATGTTTAGATGTTTAGATGTTTAGATGTTTAGATGTTTTCGCCCTACTTGGATGTAATGAGCTGGTTTTCGTGCGTCATATGGAGGCCGAAAGTGATTGTTTTCTGACCAGGCCGGTGAAATTCCTACGACGCTAGGGCTGAAATATAACCTTGGAGTCAGCTGATTCTGATTTGATGTGAACGTGTTTACAAAATAGTTTATGAAACGGAATCAGTTTATGCTTCTAGTATTGAATAAAGTATTCTGCAATGATAAACTATCATTTTATTTTGATGAATGCAATAGATATAATATATAATTATATTATTTATTTATTTAATAATATTGTTTATTTCTCTGTGTGGCGGAAAATAGCGTTCGCACCACGGGCAAAAATGTTTTTTTCCGGCTCTCAATCTTTTTTAGTCCTCGGCCTACTCCGGCCTTGGACTTGGAAACCGATACCGAGCCGGAAAAGTCTCATTTTCGGCCCTAGGTCGGCCTAGGCCCCGAAACCTAGTAGGTTTATAATATAAAGATACGATTGCACTAGGTCTCATCCGTGGGAAAACTTCTGAAGGACTTTAAAAGGATAATTCTTATTTATCCTTGGGAAAACAGCTGATAATTATTATTTCGTCCTCTGTTGGTGATGAAAGTGAGTAAGCGAGTTTATGTGTCAGAATTATGACTCAGTTGTTGAACTTTCGTAATCATTCAATCAGGTACTTAGAGCCGGTTGCAAAAAAGCCGGGTTGTTTCCAATCCTGATTAATTCCAGTAGATCCATATTTTTGAAATGGTCTTCTCTGATTTGGTTCACGTGAAGTTAATGAGGATTGAAATTTAACCGGCTTTTGTGCAACTGGACCTTTGTGAGAGAAGTTTTTGCATTCCTCGGGGAATTAATCTCAATTTACTGTGACTAGATAGAACATTTCTGTATGAACTATGAATGTTATTATGATCTCTTTTTTCATGATAAATTTCTTATGTTTTTTTACTCCAGAGCGAAGCTCGGTCCCCGATATTAATGTTGTTAATGAAGAATGTATTAATAATAAATTATATTGTATTATTATGTAAGTAACCCGTGCTCCGCAAGGGTCTATTTTGAAACTTGACATATGAAATCTTGAAAAACTGGAAATAGGGCTATAACCATCCCAGATAAATTAAGAATCTATATGCAAAATTTAAAGTTAATCAGTCCAGTCGTTCAGACATGATGATGCGCCGAATATAATTTTCCTATCCCGTACGTGTATAAACCAGTTCTTTCCTTTGAATGAGTCAAAAGTGAGAACTCGCTTGCGCTCGTTCAACGAATGTTTCAATAAACAGCTGATCTAACTCCGTTCGAAACAAAATGGTGCATATGGACCCAAGTGGATTGGCTCTGGTCTTAGGCCCGCCCCAAAGTGGACAAGCTTGCATGTCAGAAAATGTTTGTGTTTGTAATTTGACTATTGGTCACAGTATTATTTTCAAGAATGCGATATTCTGCCTACTCTGTACTACAGCCTACGTCACGGCTGCAGCTCCCCCACTCCAATTGCATTTCAACTAAAATACTATAGATGAGTGACCAACCTTCTGTCTACTAACTTTGAGAATTATCCATAATCAATCAGCTGACAAGTGATTATTTATTTCATGTATTACACAGATGTCCAGAGAAGCCTAGCAATGGTTTACAAAACATCCCACGGCGTGGGTTGAAGTGGCGTGGATTAGCGTGGGTCTACTTTGCGGCGATCCTCAGTTACAGTAACTATGTAACCAGTTATATATTCACTGTTTTTATCAGTTATTCCAGGAAGTAGTGGTTTCACTCTACAAGTTTCTGTAATAGAGTGGAAATCCTATTGATGAAAAAGTGATGGTGATTTTAACAATGGCTGATGCCTCAGCATTTTAGCGCCTGGCATTAGCAACAGCACAAGACAGTGTCTCTGTCTAACTCAAGTAGAATTAGTACTCTCTTTCTCTCTCTTGACAGTGGCGTGATTTTTATTCTAGTGGGAAAACTTTTCCCAGGCTAGAGAAATATTAGCTGATTGCTAATAGAATTTTAAAAAACGGCGCAGTAGCCGAGGGACAGTGTTAGCGAGCGTATCCAGCCTGGACGGGTTCCACTGGACTATCCGTTCAGCATAATGGTGTTTTCAGTTATTCTTCTATTGATGGCGATTGGTGAGTGAAAAACTCGAACATTTTCCTATTATCGAATTCAGTCCAAAATTAGTTGTTTTTAACTGCAGGCAGACTAGGGCGGGCTCCCTTTGGTTTTGTTTAACAAATAACAAGAAATTTTGAATAATTATTCTGTTAGCTTCTAATGGAAAGAGAAAGAGAGTAAATGACCTGTGGATATTGTTATCTGGATTAGATTATAGAACGATTTTTTTAATTTTTATCAATTTATTCAATTTTAGAATTTTTTCTTTGACTTTTGACAATTTAATTTCGATTTTAAATTGAATCTATATTGGAGCGTTTATATGTTATCTGTTCAGGCTATTGAACAATTTTAATTTTGTAATCATTAATTCGATCTTAGTTTTTGTCTTTGAGTTGGTTAATTTAATTTCTAACTTCATTTGAATCCTTATTGGAGAACTTATAATTTGAATCTCTTGTTGTGTAATTTTAGTTTATTTTCGATTTTAGTTTTTGTCTTTGAGTTGGTTAATTTAATTTCTAACTCCATTTGAATCCTTATTGGAGAATTTATAATTTGAATCTTTTACTGTGTAATATTAGTTTATTTTCGATTTTAGTTTTTGTCTTTGAGTTGGTTAATTTAATTTCTAACTCCATTTGAATCCTTATTGGAGAATTTATAATTTGAATCTTTTACTGTGTAATATTAGTTTATTTTCGATTTTAGTTTCTGTCTTTGAGTTGGGTTAATTTAATTTCTAACTTCATTTGAATCCTTATTGGAGAATTTATAAATTTGAATCTCTTATTGTGTAATTTTAGTTTATTTCCTTTTTTGATAGTCCCTGAAGTTAGTAGGGTAATTTTGTCGATTCTGGGACAATGATTGACAGCTTATAGTTCTGTTCTTTAATCCGAGTAACTAATTATTATTGAATGAGAATACGGTGTTAGTTATAGATTTTGATATTCCTTGAAGTTAGTAGAATAATTTTGTCAATTCTGGGACAATGATTGACAGCTTATAGTTCTGTTCTTTAATCCGAGTAACCAACTATTATTGAATGAAAATACGGTGTTTGTTATAGATTTTTGATATTTGTTGAAGTTAGTAGAATAGTCTTGTAGATTCTGGGACAAGTATTGACCACTGATAGAATTGTTCTCTTATTTTAATCAACCAAATCTTGTGAATGAAAATATTGTGCTCATTATAGATTTCTGATCGTCATCAAGATTAGTAGTATAAATTTTGGAGTTTCAGAACCTGTAGTAATTATATTCTGTTGAGATAGTTTTATTCTTGTGGTTAGTTGATAAGAGAATTTGGCAAGGCCACCCTTGTGCCCCGAAGGAGAAGGGCGTAGAATAAAAGCATTTGTCGGACATCTTCGTTTTTCTGCCGCACCACCCCAACCCCTAGTTCGGTTACATAATTTGGTGTCAGGTGTGGGGTGGCTGCAACAATGCCAACGAATCCGCCAGGAACGCCAACAAACTCGGCAGATGTGCCAACAAATGCAGACGAGGTACAGGAGCTACAACAACGAATATCCCGACTGATGGAAGAGCGAAACCAAATGGCCAGTGACATCAGCTCTCTCAGGGAGAGAGTGGAAACAGAGGGAGGTGCCCCACAGCAGCAAGCATCAGGACCAGTCCGAGTCAGAAAGGACCTATCACTACAATCGCTGATAAAGCCATTCACAGGCGAAGCTTCAGGGCCATCTGTGGAGGAATTCTTGAGGAATGTAAGGCTAGCTTCAGAAACCGGCCACTGGGAGGAGACAGATAGAAAACTAATTTGCCGACTGAAGGTGACAGGAACAGCAGCAGCATGTCTCGACTCCTACCCAGAACTGTTTGAACCAACTGTTGGATTTGCAGAGGTGGAACGCATCCTGAGAGAAAGATTTGGGCAAACCCAAGATCCCCAACAATATCTACTCGAACTGATGATGACAACCCAGCGACCAGACGAGACGGCAAGAGCTTTTGCAGATAGATGTAGGATGCTAGGGCAACGGGCCCTACCACCACAGACCACCCCTGGCCAGCGGGATTGGGCCCGTACACAGATGGACCAGACCATCCTTACATCCTTCATCCGAGGTTTGAAGAGCCAAGCGGCAACAATGTTACAGTTGTACCCACCAGCCAACCTGGAGGCAGCCATCAAGATTGGGGAGCGAATAGAGGGGATTGTCAGTGGACCATCTAAACCAAATCACCCAAATATCTTCATGGTGGAGACTGACCCAGGAGCAACAGGTTGCACTGCAGCAGTAGCCCGAGTGGAAGCTGGAGTACCACCAGCAAACAGAATTGTTTTGCCTGCGGGAAACCTGGACACTATGCAAGGGAATGTAGGTCCAACAATTCCAATCGTGATGGATGGAGAAGCACCCAACCCAAGGGCCAGTGGCGAACCAGCAATAACCAACCGGCGCAGCGCAACACCAATGCCAGAGGTGGTAGTCGATTCTGCTTTGTTTGTGGAAAAAGGGATCACCTGTCGTTCAACTGCCCACAGAGGCGGACCCAACCCGCAGACCAAGTGGTAGCTGACAAGACCCAACAGCGAACTGGTTCCCCAAACGGGGAGGGGCCGGGAACCACCTCGTTTCCCGGCCAGTAGACTCGGAAACACTATATAAGCGGATTCCCAGCATCAACACCACCAATAGTGGGCTAATGGTGGAGGTGCAAGTACTTCTCCACTATTGACTTACACAGCGGCTATCATCAAATTCCGATTGCACCAGAAGATCGTGAGAAGACTGGGTTCACCACCGTTGGTGGACATTTCCAATATGAGAGGATGGCCTTTGGCCTAACTGGAGCGCCTGCAACATTTCAAAGAATGATGGACCAGTTGCTAGCAAAGATCAAGGGATCAGAATGTCTAGTATACCTGGATGATGTGGTGATCTTCAGTGACACAATCACCCAACATGCTGAAAGACTGGAGAATGTCTTTGCAATTCTACAAAAAGCCAACCTGAAGGTGAACATTGAGAAGTGTCATTTTGCTCAACCAGAAGTAAACTACTTGGGACATGTGGTGACCTCTGATGGCGTCAAACCTGACCCAGGGAAAATTGAGGCGGTGAAGAAATTTCCAACCCCAAAGAATGTCCGAGAGGTGCGGGGATTCCTGGGCCTTGCAGGCTATTACCGCCGATTTGTCCCCAGTTTTGCCGAGTTAGTTAAACCACTTACTTCTCTCACCAAGTCAGATGTGAAATATCATTGGGATACCGAGCAGGAAAAGGCGTTTCAGCAGCTCAAGGATATAATGTGCTCAGACATGGTGTTGGTATACCCAGATTTCAGCCAACCATTCTTACTAGCCACAGATGCATCTGGCACAGCTATTGGAGCTGTTCTTTCTCAAGTGACAGATAAGGGAGAACAGCCGGTAGCCTATGCTAGCCGGCAACTGAATGCAGCTGAAAGAAATTATTCAGTGACAGAACGTGAACTACTGGCAGTGGTGTGGGCTACTCAGCAGTTCCGCTGCTATTTGTTGGGTCGGACATTCACCTTGATAACCGATCACGCAGCACTCCGCTGGATGCTTAGCTTGAAGGATCCATCATCAAGACTCACCCGATGGGCCTTACGGCTGGCCGAATATGATTATACGGTGTTACACAAACCTGGAAAGCACCACTCAAATGCAGATGCCTTAAGTAGGAGAATCATGACTACTGTTGTGACACAAGGACTGGATGATGAGTTAGTACAGACCCAGCAGCAGAGTGATGACTGGTGCACAGAGTTGGTAAAGACTAAAAAGGGGACTACTGAGGATGGTATCATTTGGTGGACAAATGGGGATCCTGATAAATCTTCCTGGAGATTGGCCATACCAAGATCCCTCAGGAAGCAAGTGTTGGAGATCAACCATGATGCCCCATGGGCAGGTCATCCTGGGGTGGAACGCACATTGGCGCGAGTCAGGCAGCGATGCTATTGGCAAGGAATGGCCAATGAGGTGAAGGCTTACGTGAATAGTTGCCACTCATGTGCCTTGCGAAAAACCCCAAACTCACTGGCAGCACCATTGGTCAAAGCCTACGAGCCAACCAGACCTATGGAAATGGTCAGCCTAGATATTGTTGGCCCATTACCTACTAGTACTTCTGGGAATAGATACTTTCTCAGCTTTATTGACCATTTCACCAGATATGCTGAGGGTATTCCTTTGCCAAATCAGACTGCAGAAACTGTGGCTAGGGCATTCGTAAGAGTCATTATCACCCGACATGGAGTACCAGATCGATTGTTGACTGACCAGGGCAGAAACTTCTTATCAGAACTATTGACATCCACATGTAAGCTTCTAGGAATCAATAAACTGCGCACCACTGCATATCATCCCCAAGCAAATGGGCGCCTAGAAAGACTTCATCGAACCTTGAATGATAGTATTGCACACTTTGTGCAGAAAGATGGGACCGACTGGGACCAGTGGATCCCATATGCCCTCATGGCTTATCGAAGTGTGGCTCATGCATCAACAGGTTATTCACCACATTACATGCAACATGGTAGAGAAATGATTTTACCAGGGGAATTCCCCATTCCAAATGATCTAAAGGGGCTCCCTGTGGAAGAGCATGTAAAACAGTTGAAGCACCGGCTACAAGAAGCATTTAGTGAAGCCTTCAGAAACTCCAGCAAATCTGCTGAGAGGAGACTACAGACAACTAACAAAGACAGAAAACTTAGAAATTTTCGGGAGGGAGAAATGGTCTACTTACATGACCCAGCACTAAGACCAGGAGATGCAAAGAAATGGCATCATCCTTGGGGAGGTCCCTACCAAATAAAGAAGAAAATCTCTGATGTGAACTACATGTTGAACCTGCCAGATGGTCGGCAAGTGATAGTTCACATCAATCGGATGAAGCCCTGCCTGGAGGGGAAAGCTACTGGGAGAGAGGTGGAGCAAGAAGATCAAATTCAACCAGAAGAAGAATTGACAACTTCCCAAGTACCTCAACCAGAAGACTCTAATGAGGAAGATTATCCACTGCTAGTAGATTCAGAGGAAGAGACCGACAATGAGGAAGATCCAAGACCACAGCCAGAGGAGGTTGAGGGAGAAAATAATGCTGACCCAGAAGAAGAAGAAATCTTTGATCTACCCAGCCCAGATGTACCAGTAGATGACCCAAATGATGTCACCTATGAACCAGAAGAAGTAGAAGAAGAAAGGGTGACCCAACGATCACCCTACCCATTGAGGAACAGAGTACCCTCCCAAACTTAACTGCCTAAGGAACCAGCAAGCCACTTCTGAACTGAGTAGGGGGTGCTTGTTGGGGATGTGGGCAGAGAAGTGTTGGGAATATTGTAGAAGAAACCCAGACTGTAATAGCTTGATTGGACAAGAAACTGAAGATAGAAAGTAAAAAGTGAGTAAGTAACAGAAGAATAACTGAGAACCTAGGAGTAATGACGGTTTTATTTTTACAGGACAACCAACCCTATCTGATCATAAGTCCAAGGATTTAGGGGTGTGGTTCGTGCGACAGGGGAGTGTGCTGTTGACTGGAGACCGTTGGCGAATAATAGTATCAATTAATGCAACCGAGATTTGTCAAGGAATAGGGGAGCTGAGAGCCCAGGTGGAGGCTGCTCAGGCTACATGGATGAAGGCAAGTGTCAGAGTACCAGAGTTAGAAGTGTATAAGGAGTTTTTGAATCGCCTGATTAATTCAGGGCTTCAACTGGAAGAGGCTGGGCAAGCCTTGAAGGACTTATTACCATCAGGACAACCTCGTGGAGGCCTGATGAACCTGGGAGGAAAAGTAATGAGAATGCTGTTTGGAACAGCTGAGCAGGAGGATGTGGAGCACCTCGAGAGAACCATAGAGCATCTGAAGGGACAAACCGCAGAGATTGTCCACCTTCAGCATGAACACGTAACTGTAACCCGACAGCTGAGCCGACGAACGCAGGCAAATACCGTACTGATCCGACAACTTGCGGCAAGATTCAGCAAGGAAGCAGAAGCAATTGGTGCATGGGCAAACCAGGTGAATCAGAAAATCTCGAAAGATGACACACTTTTACAGATTACAGTAAACATCACAACTAAGTTACAGGACTTAGAGCTGGCGGTCATGACTGGGTTATTAGAATTAAGAAATTTGTTGTTAGCCATAGAAAATGTATCTAGGAATAAGTTTAGCGTAGGCTTAATCACTCCTTATGAGTTAGGGAAACTTCTTGTCAAAGTCCAAACTAGTCTGCCAAGGGGGTTAGGGCTGTTAGAGGGGCCGGACCAGTCTTATCACTACTACCGGCTAGCTCAGACTCGGGCAATCTCAGTGGATGGCATCATCAAGATCCTGGTAGACTTACCACTGACGGAAGCAGGAAGGCGATTTGAGTTGTTTCAGGCCCATTCCATCCCGGTTGCGGATCAGACCAACCGCCTGGCAACCCATGTGCATCTACACCAGCATCACCTCCTCATCAGTGAGGATCGGCAACGATATGCAGAACCAACCCAAGAGCTGCTTGCCCAATGTTTACCTGGCGAGGTAATCATCTGCCCAGCTCAGTTGCCTGTGTTCAAGAGTCACCAGTTATCCTGTCTGAGTGCGCTGTTCCTGGAGGATTCAGCCACAGCCCTACAACTTTGCCCTAGAACTGTATTACTGGGCCAACCCCCTGATACCTGGATCTGGGATGGACCCAGAAACGTGTGGATCTACAGCGTGGCCACCTCTGAGCGATTGGTGTCCCACTGCCGGCAAGGAGACAAGACCACCGTCACCCAAGTTGACATCACTGGCCTTGGTGAGGTCAAAGCAACAGCTGGCTGTACCCTCTCCACCAACCTCTATGACCTGCTACCAACTACTAGAGCTGGAGGGGATTTGGAGCTGCCCAAGCGAGTATTGACCATGGCAGCACCCCTGCCCATGGTGCTCCAACTTCCAAGGAACACCCAGGGGTCACCAGAGCTGCAGAAGTTGATGAGCGACATAAAGCAGGAGGGACCCTATTGGAGGGGAACCTCAGGCCTACCCGAGACCACCCTGGACAACATCCACCAGAGATTGGCAGATTTTGACCTCGACGCAGAGGCTGAGCACACCACCATCATCTTGCTGGCATTTGGTGGAGGCCTCTTGGCGGTCACCACCTGTGCAATCCTGCTGTACTGGAGGGGATCTCTACAGTTGCCATGGAGAAGCCACAAGGTCGTGACTACTCCAACCCCAGGACCATCATCAGCAGCAGAAGACCAACCAGCAGCAGAGTGCATCGAGATGAATCCTGTGCCAGTGACGGAGCAAGGCTCCAGTGCTTGTGAAAGTGACGGAGCAAAGCTCCCCAAGTGAAACCCACCCTCTTATTTGAAGGGGAGGGTAGTGTAATAGAGTGGAAATCCTATTGATGAAAAAGTGATGGTGATTTTAACAATGGCTGATGCCTCAGCATTTTAGCGCCTGGCATTAGCAACAGCACAAGACAGTGTCTCTGTCTAACTCAAGTAGAATTAGTACTCTCTTTCTCTCTCTTGACAGTGGCGTGATTTTTATTCTAGTGGGAAAACTTTTCCCAGGCTAGAGAAATATTAGCTGATTGCTAATAGAATTTTAAAAAACGGCGCAGTAGCCGAGGGACAGTGTTAGCGAGCGTATCCAGCCTGGACGGGTTCCACTGGACTATCCGTACAGCATAATGGTGTTTTCAGTTATTTTTCTATTGATGGCGATTGGTGAGTGAAAAACTCGAACATTTTCCTATTATCGAATTCAGTCCAAAATTAGTTGTTTTTAACTGCAGGCAGACTAGGGCGGGCTCCCTTTGGTTTTGTTTAACAAATAACAAGAATTTTGAATAATTATTCTGTTAGCTTCTAATGGAAAGAGAAAGAGAGTAAATGACCTGTGGATATTGTTATCTGGATTAGATTATAGAACGATTTTTTTAATTTTTATCAATTTATTCAATTTTAGAATTTTTTCTTTGACTTTTGACAATTTAATTTCGATTTTAAATTGAATCTATATTGGAGCGTTTATATGTTATCTGTTCAGGCTATTGAACAATTTTAATTTTGTAATCATTAATTCGATCTTAGTTTTTGTCTTTGAGTTGGTTAATTAATTTCTAACTTCATTTGAATCCTTATTGGAGAATTATAATTTGAATCTCTTGTTGTGTAATTTTAGTTTATTTTCGATTTTAGTTTTTGTCTTTGAGTTGGTTAATTTAATTTCTAACTCCATTTGAATCCTTATTGGAGAATTATAATTTGAATCTTTTACTGTGTAATATTAGTTTATTTTCGATTTTAGTTTTTGTCTTTGAGTTGGTAATTTAATTTCTAACTCCATTTGAATCCTTATTGGAGAATTTATAATTTGAATCTTTTACTGTGTAATATTAGTTTATTTTCGATTTTAGTTTTTGTCTTTGAGTTGGGTTAATTTAATTTCTAACTTCATTTGAATCCTTATTGGAGAATTTATAAATTTGAATCTCTTATTGTGTAATTTTAGTTTATTTCCTTTTTGATAGTCCCTGAAGTTAGTAGGGTAATTTTGTCGATTCTGGGACAATGATTGACAGCTTATAGTTCTGTTCTTTAATCCGAGTAACTAATTATTATTGAATGAGAATACGGTGTTAGTTATAGATTTTGATATTCCTTGAAGTTAGTAGAATAATTTTGTCGATTCTGGGACAATGATTGACAGCTTATAGTTCTGTTCTTTAATCCGAGTAACCAACTATTATTGAATGAAAATATGGTGTTTGTTATAGATTTTTTGATATTTGTTGAAGTTAGTAGAATAGTCTTGTAGATTCTGGGACAAGTATTGACCACTGATAGAATTGTTCTCTTATTTTAATCAACCAAATCTTGTGAATGAAAATATTGTGCTCATTATAGATTTCTGATCGTCATCAAGATTAGTAGTATAAATTTTGGAGTTTCAGAACCTGTAGTAATTATATTCTGTTGAGATAGTTTTATTCTTGTGGTTAGTTGATAAGAGAATTTGGCAAGGCCACCCTTGTGCCCCGAAGGAGAAGGGCGTAGAGTAAAAGCATTTGTCGGACATCTTCGTTTTTCTGCCGCACCACCCCAACCCCTAGTTCGGTTACATTTCGAAGCAAATTTCTCAGTAAACAGATTGAAGATCACTTCAATCACGAAAATAGAACCAGTCCTGTGAGTATACACAGAAGTTGAGAGACACTCGATAGATCAGTTAGAGGACAAGTAGAGTTCATAGGATGTGGTTTCGGAGAAGGTCAACAAGAGGCGTTTAGAGTTCATAGAATGTGGTTTCGGAGAAGGTCAACAAGAGAGGTTTAGAGCAATCGCCATTGGATGGCACTCCAAGGACTGGGCACAGAAAATTGAGAGGAAATCCCGAGAAAAGAGCAGCAGGTGAAGTATCAGTGGAGAGAGAGGGGGAACAACAAACTGTGTGAAAATTCTGATAGTAGAGGGGGTGGAGATGACTATTGTCGGCACCGCAATCGACTGCTGCCAATGGAATCACAGGTTCTGTAAGTTTTCGGAGGAAAGACTCCCTTCTCACTATTTTCACCTGCTTGTTAGCAGGTGTTTTTCATCCACTTCAACCTCCCACACGATTTGGCATCCTTGATGTTTTCACGGAGTGATTGGAGGGTACTTTCCTCAGATCCATTTTCAAGAGTAATCCATGATAACAAGCGAACTGACTTCGATTTTTCTGTTAACTGCCTACTGCAAAAGTTTAATCACATTTCGAGTTTGAACCAACAGCTGAACGATTTGACGAGATCCGTCCACTCGACAATATCATAGTCGAGGAGTTGAGTTGAGTCGTAGGAGTTGAGTTGTAGCAGTGGTAGCGGACGGTTGTGTTTTTGAGCAGCTCAGATAAGATAACCTGTTTCCATTCATTTCTTGCTTTTCAGAAATTGACGTAGATTTTCGTTTCATAACTATTACAGTAACATAATATCTCAATTTTTGCACGCCATAACATTTAAAAAATAACTTCAATAACATCATTCAGTAAGTAACCTCTTTAATAATATTATCATTAATTAATTATTTTTTTATACTAATACCTCAACCTCTCACTGCATCAAATTCTAAATCAGTAGTTCAAATTAAAGGTAATTTAAAGGTAACTCCAGTAGTTTCTTACTAATAGTATTTTTCATTCTCTGTTTCATCAATAGATATAGTAATAATAATAAGAATATAGTATAAAATAAATAAATTCCATATTTAATCAAGAATTGATCAACCATTTTCTTTTCATTCACGACAGAAGTTGGCAAAGTACATTTATTCATTGTAAATCCACGTTTATTATATCAATCTAAATTACTCAGTGAAGTTCAAATATCTATTGAAACTTCTATTTTTATCAAATAACTAGTACAATTAATAAATAGAATTACTTTATTTCAACAATAAATTTGAATAATCTAAACCTTTTTAAACATTCTCAACAATTTGAACGTGTCAGACCATTGTGATAGATTCAGATCACTCCTTTCCAGAACCAAATTCCGTTTCAACCATTTTCTGTAATAAACTTCGTAATTTGTCTTTTCATCGCTATTTTTCACGTTAAACAGATATTGTACAGGTCGAAATGGATGTTGAATTGGCGAGCTGCTTTGTGGAATATCTGTAAACATCGCATCTTGCGGCAGTTGCTCGTGGCCTGAGCCATGACAGGGCACGACCAACATTAATCCATTTCGCATTATTTTTTGCCTGATTGTTATAATTGAAATAATTATTTTTTCCGGTTATTGGTGGAGCGGAGTTGGGGACAGGGAGAGTCTGAAAGCCGTTGTCAGGGTTTGATGCGCAAGTGAAATTATCGTGAAGATAAGACTGGTTTTTGTTCGAGTCAGATAACCGCTATCTCCTTTTCATTCAACAGCAATAACTTTAAATTTTTCTGCTCTCCAATCTACAGGATACAGTACCTATTGTAATTATTATCGGCCAGTACAGAATTTTCTCAGCCGGTAATAAAAAAATAATAATTATAAAAAAAAAACAGTATCATAATATATTAGTATCATAATAATTAACATCTAAATCTCCTCTTCCAGCTAAAACCTATTAAAAAAAATAGATAAAATAAAATAAAAATTATCAATCGGATGTAATAATCAAAATGAAATAGATAATTTAAAAACTATTGATACCTGGGACATTGATTTTTCTTTCAATACTAACTTCTATATTAAAAGTAGTTCCATCACATTTAATATTTTAGCAAATAAATTGGTGTTGATGTATCTGTCTAGTCGTATTGTTTCTTACTGGTATTGAGTTGCATTTGAATATTGTTGCTGTGAGAATTGTGTTTATGAGTCGCAATATCCTCTCTGTTCAAGTGTAATAGTCTTAGCATACGATAATAATGGCACTTGAACTTATAAAGACTGCTAAAGGGCAGCCAGGAATTGTATTTGAAGATTTCCGGTACAGTAGGGCAGTCAAACAACGCTCAGGGGAAATTGTATGGCGTTGTACTAATAAATACTGCTCAAGCTGCATTCGATCTGACTCTATTAAATCTAAAGTGGTGGGAGAGCCAGGTAAACACAATCATGATCCACCAGCAACTAAACGGGTGTTAGACGTACAAGAAGAAAATGTTGATAGCGATGATGCAAATTCGACAGGCCCGTCCTCACTCACATCACTACTCTCGCCTTATGTAACACTTACACCAGAAACTCTAAAATATGAATCTATTTCAGAGGAAAATAAATATCTTAGGCAAAGAGTGGCTGAACTAGAATACATGAAAAATGCGTTGACAGATAGAGCAGTAGAACTAGAGCAGCAATTGATGAAAAGGGAGGAAGCTACTACAAATAGGAAGTGTGATGGAAATTGTAACAGCAACTCTAAGCACATGATAGATATCGCATCACAGACTGATGGTTCCTCTGATGTTGTATATGACTCGCATTTGAAAGAGGACAGCGAGAGTGAGAAACGGACCAAGTCGCTATCCACTGGGGTGGAAGACTCCTCAACTATTGAATCATTATTGAATCTGCATCGCAAATCTGTTGATTATTTAAAAAATGTTAACGATAGGTATCAAGAAGATATTATGGCTCTACAGAGAGATCTGTTGGAGAGTCGCCAACAGCTACTCAGAACAGAGGAGACAAATTGTTGTCTTCAGCGAACAATTAGTGATCTAGCAAATGATATCGCTCTATTCATAGAAATGAAACCGATCCAAATGAATTCCACAGATGAATTTTCATGCAGAAGTAGTATGAGCAATCTTAGGAGATCTGATGAAGTGAAGATTAACATATGGTCGGATAGTCATGGGAGGGGAGTCCGTGAGTTACTGGATCAGGCCTTGTCCTCAAATATTACTTGCACCTCATTTGTAGCTCCTGGAGCTCCTATTGAAAAAATATGTCAATCTATATTAAACGATTCTCAGATAAAAACTAGTCCTAATAGGAAAAATGAATGGACGATTATAATAGGAGGTACAAATAGTGTCACTGATGATTTTTCTGAGAATCATATTAAGGTGTATCTGAGGTGGCTGGTCAGGGTTATGGAGGAACATGCTAATAGAAATTTAATTATTACTACTATTCCTTACAGGTACGACTTATTTGCTAACTCACACATAAATTTGATGATTACTAAACTGAATAGAGCCATCCGAAAAATTCAGTATGTGAGTAACGTTAAAATTGTCGATCTCTGGATGTTTGAACCGACTAAGCATACACGGCATGGCCTTCATATGAACAGGTTGGGAAAGAAAACAGTATGCAAATTGATAGCGGGTATCATAACAGGAAAAAGAGAGCAGATAGAACAGACACATGAAAACGGCAGCCTTTACAAGCAGAAAAGGAATAATGTAATTGCATTTGAAGACACCATACAACCTTCACACAATATTCAATCTGTTGAGACATGTGACCTGATTGATTTAAACTGATTAGTCATGACAACTATGATAAAAATTATTTTTTATCAAGGCAAATAAATGACATGAATAAAGATAATTTTCAGAAGAGGAATATAGACAACACTTCTACAAAAGAGGTGAATTTTATGACAGAGGTAAATAATTGTGTAGATTTAACAGAGCAAGAGTCCTTAATAGATGAAAGTAATGGGTCAAGGGTGGAACAAGGTGAGATTATGGATCTGAATGGACTCGACAGGTCATATGTTATGTGTTTGAATATCCAGGGGTTTGCAGGGAAAATTGATGAAATAGAGGCTACCTTTGAAACATATGAGCTTAGACCATTGGCAATCTGTTTGAGTGAGCATTGGCTGGAGGCGGCAAATACAGGTATCTTAAACTCTCTCACTGGCTATTCCTTGAGGTCTCTTTTTTGTAGGAAAAATAAGGCTAGAGGTGGAGTTGCAGTTCTACTCAGAGATGAAATTTCTTATCTAGGGAGAGATGATATTGGCGGTTTGTCAGTGGAGTGTTTGCTTGAGATTTCGGCAGTGGAGTTGAGGGATGATTGTTTTCAAAAAGGAAGGGGCACTGTTATCGTTTCAATCTATAGGCCACCCGATGCTTCATTCAAGGAATTTTTATTTAGTCTTGAATTGCTTTTTAAAAGATTACGTCTTGAGTCAATAAAGAAAAGTATATTTGTTTGTGGCGACTTTAATATTAATATATTGGATCAAAAGTCTAATAATAGCAAAAAGTTCCTGAATCTATGTTCTTCTTATCATTTAGGACCTATGAATAATTCCCCTACAAGAGTTCAATTTCAATGCAATCACACATCTATATCTTGCATAGATATTATTTTGACAAACTTAGAAATAAAAAATTTGAACTGTACTACTCTGGATATTGGGCTGTCAGACCATCATGCATTGTTCTTTCAGGTTTCTGAAGCTGCTTTGAAAATTAAAGGATCCTATGTAAGTAAAAGATATTTTCCAGAACCTGCTATTAAAAATTTTACCTCACGGTTGGAAAGGGAGACTTGGGAGAGTTGTTTGAGAGCCACTTCCTGTTTTGAGGGTTTTGGCAGGTTTTTTCATAGTTATAGACAATGTTTCTTGGAGTCTTTTCCATTGAAAACATTCAAGGTGAACACTGGTGACAGAGCTTGTAGGGGATGGCTGACTAAAGGTATTAAGGTATCATGTAAACGCAAAAGGGAAATTCTTGAGATGTTGCATTGCAATCCTAACCCTACCACTATGGAATATTTCAAGAAATATAAACTACTTCTGAGAAATGTTATAAGATTGGCAAAAAGGAAATTCCCATCTCACTGCATTACTTATTCCAGCAATGTAACAAAGACAACTTGGAGGGTTATCAAAAATACACTTGGTAATAATAAAACTGCAGGTCCTTGTCCGGTACTCAGGATGGGCTCCAGCTTGATCTCTGATCCACAACAGATGGCCAATTCCTTCAATAAGTATTTTAATACAGTTGCTGAAGGATATATAAACTTGTCTTCAAGGAATTCGGCTGGTGGAAGGAGATATGAGAGGACTTTTGATGCTCCCCATAATAAGCCTAAATCAGCTTTCCATTTCAAAGAAATAACATGTGATGAGGTACTCAATATTATCAATGGTTTAAAAAATAGCAGATCATCAGGGTGGGATGAAATTCCAACATTTATTTTGAAACGAACTGCTCAGCTTATTTCAAAACCTCTCTCACATGTTATCAATTTGTCGTTTGGAAGGGGGGAATTCCCAGATTTACTAAAATTCTCATCCATAAAGCCACTGTATAAGAAGGGTGATTCACAGGAAATGTCAAACTTCAGGCCAATTTCTCAGGGAACGGTATTTTCAAAAATATTTGAGAGAGCAGTTCATATTCAGTTGAATTCCTATTTTGAGAGGAATAATCTTTTCTGTGATTCCCAGTTTGGATTCAGGAGGGGTAGAGGTATTGACAATGCTGTGTTTGGACTGAATAAGGAGGCTCTAAAGGCCATTCCACACAGCACGTGGCGTGCGTGGCTGGACGCACGCTAGCTACTTTTCAAAACATCGCTTCCCAGCTAATCAAATGAAGCAATTCACATAGCAGCCACGGCCACGTGGCAACGCTTGCTATACTAGCCACGCGTGGCTACCGTTCGCTCTCTGAGCGATCTTTTCAAACGTGTCCGGCCACGTTTTGGTCCGAGCATGCGCAGAACGTATACTAGACATATACTATCGTATAGAACGTATACTATCATTGTCAGCCTCAAGGTCGCGCATTAAGTGATGGAATTCGCCATAGGTCTTCCTTTTTTTATTGATTGGATGTAACCACTGGTCCCGTGCTGTCACCGAGTACAATAAAACCAGCTCATTTTCATAACTACTGCTGCTGTTGGAATCATCAAACCAAGGTAAGGCACTAGAAAATCCAGATTAACACCACGGGACCGTCGGAGTTGACATCTTCCTGCATACTGACGGGAAACGTGGCCGGTATAGCATCGCAACAGTCGTGGCGATGTGAATTGGCATGTGGCTAGCGTGGCCGGCTTGGCGTGCGTCCAGCCACGCACGCCACGTGCTGTGTGGAATGGCCTTTAGTGCTTTGGATGGATCGCATAAGGTACTTGGTATCTTCTGCGATCTGTCCAAGGCCTATGATTGCGTGGATCATGACCTGCTTTTGTCCAAGTTGTGGCACTATGGTGTGAGGGGAGTTGAATTTTTGTGGCTGCAATCATTCTTGCGGGGTGGATACCATAGGGTTTCAGTTGTTGCTGATGGAATGGTTTTCAACTCTACTTGGTTGGCAATGAATCGGGGTATTCCACAGGGATCTATTTTGGGACCATTGCTCTATCTGGTATATGTAAATGATATATCAAAGTTTGTTAATTATGATCTAACTCTATTTGCTGATGATACAACAGCTCTCATTAAGGGTGGAAATGTTGATTCTTTGATTGAGGGAGCAAAAACTTGTTCGAATGAGCTTAATGAGTGGTTCAACTATAATGGTTTGTCATTGAACCCTAGTAAAACCAAATTGGTGCCTTTTCATGCTCGAAATGCCCAGGGAACGTTTCATGTTAAACTAGACTCAGATACCACCTTGAAGCCCTCTGATGGAACCACTTTTCTGGAATTGTTCTTGTATAGTCATATGAAGTGGAAGTCTCACTCTTCTGAACTGTTGAGGAAGCTGAGTAGAGCAACATTTGCGGTGGGTGTGATCTCCAGGGTTGCAGGTACAAGTACAGCGTTAATTGTGTATCATGCTTATTTTGCATCCCACCTACGCTTTGGTATCATTTTTTGGGGCAGAACAACAGAATTTGAATCTATTCTCAGGACTCAAAAAAAAGCTTTGAGGCGAATATTCGGCCTGACAGACAGGTGTTCTTGCAGACCCATATTTAGAGAACACTCCCTCCTAACAGCCCCGGCAGTCTATGTCTTAGAGTTAGCTCTATTTGTTTTTAGAAATAAGGACCGTTTCCAGGAGAGACAAGTGGCGCATTTATATAACACGCGATTCAGGGGACTCAGGTATCCAGAGCACAGGCTGACTCTCTTGGAGAAGGGCCCTTATTACATGGGCATCAAGGTGTACAATGTCCTACCACAGATAGTCAAGGAAAGTGCTACTCCTGGTTTATTTGAGGAAAAATTGAAAACCATTCTCATAGGTATGTGTCCCTATAAAGTTGAGGAATTTTTTGAGAAGATAGCCTCTACATGATTTGCCAATATAGTATGGTCACTGCTAGTGTTCTATTTATGTAATAGTTGGTTTGCCTTGGGTTGGGGTATGACAGTGGGTTTATAAGTGACCCACATTCATGTTTTTTTTTCTTTCTTTTTCCCATTTTGAATAATTAAATGACATTTCACACATCACTAGAACCTAGCTCTGCTTTTGTAAAAAAATAGAAAATAGAATAAATAGAAAATTTAATAAAAATAGAAAAAATAAAAATAAAATAAATAAATAGAAAAACAATGGCGTAAGTAGATATCCATTGGTATAAGGAATTTATGTCGCAACTTTTACTGTTATCTCAAGCCGATTACGTTCGAATATTGTCAATTTCTACTGTTTTGTTGGGGTGAGTGTGTATGAACGTCACAATTTGAGAGACTACCAGCGTCACACAGCTGCATGGGAAAGAACTACGTGAACTATCGCCTTGGGATAACAGTAAAAGTTGCGACATAAACGCCCTATACCATGGGATATCTACTCAAGCTATTGTTCCTCTATGACAATATCCAACACATCTATATAAATATCGGGGCACCGAGCTTCACTCGTTATTTTTAACCTATTATATTAAGAGAGCAATTTCTGTATTTAAATATCTGGTTATTTTTATATCTGGTTATTTCCATAACTGGCTATCTTTATATCTGGTTTTATGTTTTAAGGATATCGAAAACGGCTCTAACGATTTTCACGGAATTTGGAGCATGGAAGGTCTATGATATAAAAATTTGATTGCACTAGGTCTCATCCATGGAAAAACTCGCTGAAGGACATGGGAAGAATAATTCATCCTTTGAAATACAGATGATAATTTCGACGACTGTCGATAACAGAAGATGCGTGTGCCTGTGTGGGAGAGAGACAGAATTATTTCCAGCTATGTAATCATAATCGATCAGCGAGAAATTTCATCTAGCTAGACAATTTAATCGATTTGATCAACAATAATAGTTGGTATTTGGAGTTGTTAGCCTACTGATAAAAGTAATCAATTTTGTATCATTGATTTCTATGAGAACCCTCGATTCTCCAATTATAATTCCGATATCAGGGTTCATCGTCACTCACCAATTATTTGAAAAGTTTGTGAACAATTAAATTTCTAGCTATTTTCCAAGGTCACGCATTAGATTTTTTTTTATAAAAGTTTTGAATCCCCGGTTTTGAGAAAGGAGTGAACGGAAGAGCACATGTGATTCAAGCAAAAAGATAGCATAACTATCTTTTAAATATAGCATAGCTATCGACTACACGTCGATTGATGATATGCGTGATCAATTAATTTGTCAGTTATGATTTTATCGTACACGCACAAGGAAGAGAATGCAGAACTGATTATTTGGTCAGTGAAAAATAATAGGATGGTCTGGATTTGAGGATTGTTAGTATGGGTTATGGTTTTTGAGGTGTGCATCCAGCTAAAGTTTGTCATGAGATGTATCAACTATTTGGCGGTACGAAGTTCACCGGGCCAGCTAGCAAACATCTTAACATCTAAACATCTGAACATCTGAACATCTGAACATATAAACTTATAAATATCTAAACATCTAAACATTTGAACATCTAAACATATGAAGAGGAATTGCTCGTTTAATAGTATAGGATATTATAGATTGATAAAATTATTACAACAATATCAACTTGACAACTAAATAGAAAATCGATGACATAGGTATTTTCCTATCCCGTACGTGTATATGACAGTACTTCCCTTATAATATAGAAATTCGATTGCACTAGGTCTCATCCCTGGGAAACCTCGCTGAAGGACATTAAAAGGTTCATTATTATTCATTCTTGGAAAAACAGCAGATAATAATTATTTTGTCGTCTGTTGGACGGTGATGGAAGTGAGTGAGCGAGTTCATGTGTGTGGGACTGTGTCAAAATTATCACTCAGCTGTTGAACTTTTGTAATCATTCAATCAGGTACTCAGTGCCGGTTGCAAAAAAGCCGGGTTATTTTTAATCCTGATTAATTCCAGTAGAACGATCTTTTTGAAATGATCTTCTCTGATTTGGTTCACGTGAAATTAATCATGATTGAAATTTAACCGGCTTTTGTGCAACCGGGCCTTTGTGCGGGAAATTTTTTCATTCCTCTGGGAATTAATCTCAATTCACTGTGATTAGACAGAACATTCCTGTATTAACTATGAATGTGATTATAATTTCTTCTATCGTGATAAATTTTTTATGCTTTTGTACTCCAGAGAAAACCTCGGTACCCGATATTTCGTCTTATACTTCATAACCAAAGTTCTCAGGATCTTCAAAAACATAAATGTTGAATTGAATGAAAAAGACTTAGAAATTGAGATAAGAGACTTAGATTTATTGATAATTAGAAAGACCGGTTTCGGTTATTACACCATTGTCAATCTCTGATAAACTAAAACTAAATACAAGAGCAGCAGAATTTATACTAGTAGGCGAGTACTGCTATTGGTCGAGGGCATGAACGCCTGCCATTGGCCTAGCTAGACAGTCTCCTCCCCCTCAACGGTGTGACAAATGGCTACTTAAGCAACAGAATCGTCATGATAATAAAATTCACTTTTAGTACAAAATAAGAACAAAGAAAACAAGTGTGGAAGATAATAAAACAAATATGTAAATGGAAAAACTACACGAAAAGTAAATGTTGAATTTTTAATACTGAAATGACCTTTGGCTTTTCAAATCCCGTCCTTTATTGGATTGAACCCAAATTGGAAGAGACTTTGTTTATTGGATGATTCGATTACAAGATTTTTTCAACCTTGTCGCTCTCCCAATCACTTTGATTCTGAACTGAGCGTGTAATCAATCAATCAAACGGTCAATCACAGTCAATCGAATTAGTGAGATCGAACGAGAAGGCTTTTGCCCCCAACGGAAGCTCCAGTCAGAATCAGTGTCAATTAGACGCCAATCTGCTACAAAAAGTAGGCTGATGGGATTAGCGCGTGTTTGGAAGCTTCTCTAACGGAAAAAACTAGGGAATAAGTTGAACTCGACGAGCTTCAACGTTCTTAAACAATCAGTTTCAAGGGAGAGTCTCCACATTCGTCTACTTATTTATCCATTTATTACATTGTGTACATATACTCGACATGAGGAAAGGCACAACAGATTATGCCTGAAACCGTCTCATTTCTAAATTATACTGTACTGTCTGAGTACTGTTACTGAGTATATGGGAACGAGAGATTCTGAGAAGAATATAGTACGGTCCAGTATGTATTGATGGAGAATGGAGACTTCGTTCGAATCAAGAGCCGCGTGACCTGTACCGAAAACAACCTATTGTACATGAGATCAAAGTGAGACGCTTGAGCTGGTTAGGTCATGTAGAAAGAATGAGCGATGAAAGAGCCGTTAAAAAAGTTTTCAGAGAAAACCCAGGCGGAAGAAGGTTGAAAGGACGTCCACGCAAGCGCTGGCTGGAGGATGTGGAAGATGATCTCCGGAAAATAGGCGTTGGTGGATGGAGACGCAAGATTGCCGACATAGAGGAGTGGAGAGGCATTCTTGAGGAGGCCAAAGCCCTGGATGGGCTGTAGTGCCATGGAGTAAGTAAGTACTGTACTGTCTAGATTGAAATGTAGGCTTTTCAAAATACAATTTATGCTCTTCAAAACTCAGATGAACTGGCAAATTTTGAATCAAAAAGATACAATTGGAGTCTAAAATTAAAAAAAATCTAGAACAGTAGTTAGACATAATTATCCAAAATATTTGAATTCTTAATTGAACTATGAATTTTTGAGCTAAAAACTTCACACCTTACAGAAAACTACAGCTGTCTGTGAGAGGGATGAAACTTTCCATAAAACTGAAATTTCCACACAATATAAAAAATGTATTAAATTAGAATACAGTTACTTCCAAATTGATGAGGAAGACTTATTTATTTAAATGAACTCAATTTTTAGCACACTCATGTTGATATTTAAAATGTCAATTTGGAATAAAATGTAATATATCGAACAATGAGATATAAATTTATTGCAATAAAAAAACAATTATTTACGATATTGGATATTCCACATCAATTTTTACTCAATCACGACCTGCGATTATCATTTCACTTTGGATATTCAATAAATTATTAACAAACAGCAAGACTTTTTCCAAACTTTTAAATTTGAAAGTTTGAAGGTTTCTGGTTTAAAATATCTAGAGTTGTTGTTGGTCTATTATTTTTCAAAGCTCGAGGTTTCGAAGTTTGAAAATTCCAGGACCCGTGAGTGAGGATTCAAACACGTTCACACAGTCCTGTGACTGTTACCTGTCTAATAAGGAGTATAACTTCATCCATTTATGATTCTGTCTCAAATGTCCAAATCTATTTGTAGCCTTCCCTATTAGAATCAATTGTGTTAAGCTTCGTACAAACTTACGCTCTGCGCGCCAAACGCTCGTTTCTCGAACAAGGATTCGCTAAGTACTGTCATCGAGATCAGAACGCGAACTTGCCACGTGCTCCATTGTTGTCGGCAGAAGCTTGGCCTGTTCGTTGCGCGCGAACCAGCGTTGCGCGACCTGCGATCATCTTCCGTACTGCTCGCGTTTAAGTCGCGCAGTGCGTAAGTCTGTACGCAACTCGAATTATCCTGGGACATAAAGTCATGTCCATAAATATTTCTACACCAAACAGTCAATCCGAAAATTCCACATCAGAATAAAACTTTCAATCTCAAATCTGGATTGTTTGTTAACCGGACTTCCGGATTAATTTTCAATTTATTCACTCCTCAATAAGTATTATTCAAAACTCATTTTGGATTGTCAATTCCATTTTTGTTGGAATGTATCGCTGATCTGTTGCTTCTACATGAATGTTTGTATTTCATAAATAAAGGGATAAATCATAAGAAGCTCTTGCTTTGAAGTTATTCGAGTTCAGATAAAACCGTATTTGGAAAAAGCAACCTTGAAACAATAAATATCACAGTAATCCAAATTACTGGCAAAAAAAAACCCGTAGAACCATAACATGTTGTTCCTCTCCCAATCATTCGTAATTGGGGAGAATGATATGGTAACTATCAATGTATAACAGTATTTCACTGACTCAACAGTGATCCTCAGCCTTATTTGGAAGCTAAAATTTACTGTTATCCACAAGAATAAAGATCCGATTCATAATTTTTATTCATTCATCCAATTAATCGGAATAACACAACTTTGAGAAAACAACCACAGACTCAAAACAGTATCAATTCCAATTTATACAACAGTCCAAACATTGCTGGGTTATGTGTTATATAATATCGGCGCACCGAGCTTCCCTCGTTATTCTTATTTATTCATAAACAGAACACAATTCTCTAAAATGATCGTGCTCATATTTCACAGCTATCATCTCATGAATTTCGGGGATGCGATATTTTGATTTTTCATATACTCACTTGCTCACTCACTTTTTTCTATCCACAGCAGTTTCAGCCAAGGATGAAATATCCTTTTAATGTCGTTCAAGGAATTCCCCCAGGATGAGACCTAGTGCAATCGAATCTTTATATCATAAACCCACTATGTTCCCAATTTCGTGAAAATCGTTAGAGCCGTTTTCGAGATCCGTTGAACATGAATAACCAGATAACCATATACTTAAATTGCCTACTTGATATGATAGGATGTGTTGGATATTGTCGAGTGGACGGATCTCGTCAAATTGATCAGCTGTTGGTTCAAACTCGAAATGTAATTGAACTATTGAAGTAGGCAGTTAACAGGAAAATCTAAGTCAGTTCGCTTGTTATCATGGATTACTCTTGAAAATTGATCTGAGGAAAGTACCCTCCAATCACTCCGTGAAAACATCAGGGATGCCAAATCGTGTGGGAGGTTGAAGTGGATGGAAAACACCTGCTAACAAGCGGGCGAAAATAGTGAGAAGGGAGTCTTTTCTCCGAAAACTCACAGAACCTGTGATCCCATTGGCAGCAGTCGATTGCGGTGCCGACAATAGTCATCTCCACCACCATCACACGCCCTCCACCCCCCTCGCACTCTTTTCCATAACTCTAGTTTGTCGTTCCCCCTCCCCTCTACTGATACTCGACCTGCTGCTCTTTTCTCGGGATTTCCTCTCAATTTTCTGAGCCCAGTCCTTGGAGTGCCATCCAATGGCGACTGCTCTAAACCTCTCTTGTTGACCTTCTCCGAAACCACATTCTATGAACTCTAAACGCCTCTTGTTGACCTTCTCCGAAACCACATCCTATGAACTCTAAACGCCTCTTGTTGACCTTCTCCGAAACCACATTCTATGAACTCTGAACGTCTCTTGTGGCCTTCGAATCTTTATATCATAAACCTACTATGTTCCAAATTTCGTGAAAATCATTAGAGCCGTTTTCGAGATCCGTTGAACATGAATAACCAGATATAAAAATAACCAGATATATAAATACAGAAATTGCTCGCTTAATATAATAGGATTGAGTATATCTCTTGATTCGTCACCCTTCAACGATCACTCTCTAACTTTCACTCCACCTCTCTCCCTCTTCCCTAGATACTCTCTCATTCGCTCTCCAAGCAACGAGAATGTTGGACGCAGACATAATAATAGTGTACATTTATTGTTCAATGGCCTGTACGCGGATGTGACTACAGGAAAAGCTGACATCCAACATACAAACATTACATATGCGTACATGATCCATTACCGCTTCACACATATACACTACTATAGTGAGGTCCAGGTTATAATCGCAGTGTAGGAATGACAATACTGTTGCTGTCCTTTTCTATCATACACCAAAACAGATAGCGCTATCTCTCTCTAGCTTTGCAATGTTGTCTGTTCGCCAGAATATTTTATTTTTACTTTCCTTGCCCTATTATCATAGGTAAGGAAAGTAATGCTTTCCAAAAAAATTAAGGTACTCTAATTTCAAGTTTTCTATACGTTTTAAGGTCCCCTGAGTCCAAAACCATGATTTTTGGGTGTTGGTCTGTGTGTGTGTATGTGTGTATGTGTGTGTGTGTGTATGTGTGTATGTGTGTATGTGTGTATGTGTGTATGTGTGTATGTGTGTATGTGTGTATGTGTGTATGTGTGTATGTGTGTATGTGTGTATGTGTGTATGTATCAATGTACACTTCAAATACGACATTTGTAGTCAAATAGACTACAATTCATGATAATACATGTCATTTGTAGACATGTGTGTATGTATCGTGTCTGTGAACACGATAACTCCATTTCTAATTAACCGATTGACTTGAAATTTTAAACTCAAGGTCCTTATACCATGAGGATCCGACAATAAGAAATTCAATAAAATTCAATATTCAAGATGGCGCGAAAAATGGCGGATAATTACTAAAAAACCATATTTTTACTCTTGACAGTGGCTGTACAAACGTAGACAAACAATTCTCAGCCGCCATTTTTTTTCTTCATTCTATCAAAATACTTTGGTACACAAGTTGTATAATTGATATAAATGTATTTTTGAAACAATGAAATGATTCACAAACATTACCGTATGAGAAACACAAATTGAAATGACATTTAAAAAGTTGATAACTAACCATCCTAGACTTCATCCATGCTTCAGTTGACCTACACGTATAGGTTGGACCTACTCGTACCGGTATGGACCTACTCGCACCAAACTTTCCTTGCTTATTCATGTATAAGCCTCATTCTTAGAAGAGGATTATTTCGGGGAATAACATTATGCCAATTGGCGGCTAAATAATTAAAACTATGATTATACTATTGTTATTTTTTTCAGAGTACAACATTTTCCTTTGTTTGAATTATGAAATTTGATGATTTCTTAGAAGTTGTCAAAACAGCTGTTCTACAATTAGAATATCAACATGTTGTGTTCTTTTGAATAAACTGTTCTACCTACCTACCTACCTCACTCATGAGAAGGAGGTTACAAATTAAATTTCTCAGGGATGGGGTGGACCCTCTGTTAGTTTCCCAGGGAGGAGACTCATGCCAGTTAATAGAGCTGATTAATAACATACAGGGTATGAATTTGAAAAAAAATCGGTCAAGTCATTTTCGAGAAATTCGTGATAGAAATTTAAAATTCATTCTTCTCAGGAATATTACGGAGCTCCTGCAATTTTCCCAGATATGAGACTCATGTCAGTTGATATGGCTATGGATAAATAGCTATCTTGGGTATAAATTTGAAGAAAATCGTTGAAGCCGTTTTCGAGAAAACCATGAAAAATATGGTTTCCCAGCCATTATCCGCCATTTTTTCTGCCATTTTGAATTGAATTTTATTGAATTCCTTATTGTCGGATCCTCATGGTATAAGAACCTTAAGTTTAGAATTTCAAGTCAATCGGTTAATTAGGAATAGAGTTATCGTGTTCACAGACACACACACACACCCACACACACATACCAACACCCAAAAATCATGTTTTTGGACTCAGGGGACCTTGAAACGTATAGAAAACATGAAATAAGGCTACCTTAATTTTTTTTGAAAAGAAATTTCAAAAATGAAATTTGAATGGCAAATGAAAATGAATGGCAAAAGTTATAACAACAATGGCCGCCACAACTACAACTATGATTAAGTTCCCGTTTCAAATTTGATTACCTATGGTAATAGGGCAAGGAAAGTAATGAAACGTATAGAAAACATGAAATTAGGTTACCTTAAATTTTTTTGGAAAGCAATACTCTCCTTACCTATGTTAATAGGGCAAGGAAAGTAAAAAACACATAGTCAAGTTATTTCATCTGTAGAACAGCTGTTTTGACGACTTTTGAAGAAATCATCGAATTTCACAATTAACATGAAGGAAAAAGTACTCTGAAAACAATATTATAATGTACACATATATACAGCAGGCTGATCGTAGTTTCAAATATGTTGCCATAATTATGTTATTCCCCAAAATTATTCTCGTTTAAGAATGAGGTTCATTGTTCAATGAGCAAGGAAAGCTGTGTGAGTGTACCACACCAGACTTTTTTATGTAGCTCAATTTTGCCATTGTAAGAATTTGTTATACTCAACCCATTTGTATGGTTACAAAATGTACAGATAACAAGATTTATTCAGTTCATATTATTCCGAGGCAATGATGGAGAGAATCATGAACTGCATATCAATGAATTTGGAAGTTTTGAGAAATCTAATTAAGTATTATCTGACCAAACAACAGATCAGTTATTTGTATATCTAGAGAGAAAATTGCTGTTTTTTCCCCTGAGGGGGAAAAACATTTTCCACTTGTCATATACACAACATTTTTCGTCCACCTACATTTTAATAAAAAATGCAAATAAAATAATTTTTGAAAACGTACGTCACCAAACAATGTGCTACAACATAATCTGAAAAGTTAAGAGCTGGGCTGGCTTCTAATCACAGTTTTCCGCCGACAGCACCATGCGCTATCTGTTGGCAAAAGTTATAACAACAATGGCCGCCACAACTACAACTATGATTAAGTTCCCGTTTCAAATTTGATTAGTTAATGAGGAATATTCGTTGGCTGGTTTTTTGAATAACATGGAATATGAAATAATATTTATACATTTTTTAGTATAGTGATATGGAGTTTGTATTAATTTGGCATACAAACATAAATTTCATATATTGATCAAATGTCTGGTTAAAGTATTGAATTTAGTTGTTTCAATGAGTACTCTATAAAATTCTTCCTCATCTGAGCTTAGTCCTTCCAACCTATTTCAAATGTATGTTTTCAAAATAGATATGCTTCCCATGTTATTTGAATGGAGTCACTTTTATGCTCTAGGGAGTTTTCCTGTTTTTTCCACTCGAGAGCAAAAAAGTGACACTTTACTTTCATGTTCCAGGGAGAAAAGTAAGCACTTTAGACAGGAGGTGGAGGAAAACATATTTATTTTAAGATCCAACTCCATTCTTGGAAACAAAGACTCATATTGATTCAGATCAAAACTCATTCTTGGAAGAGAATGATATGGCTGGCTATGAGTGGAGATGGAGGATTACAGAATGCGGTGAGAAAGGGGCTGAGTTGTATTATCTGCTGACCACAACAGTAGGGCGGTTGGTGCTTTGTCTTCACGCGCCCTGGATCCTGTTCTACAAGATTCACCACAATCTGTCAGCGTTTTCCACATCAACAGCACAAACAATTCCAATTCTACCAATGCTGCCACTATGCCCACTATAGTGAACGCCACTTTAAACTGCCACCACGCCCTATAAATAACTACAACGTTACCAACTGTGCCAACACTGACAGGGTGAATTGAAACTTGGTGTAGTGTACGGTGTTCAACGGGCCTTGCGGGTATAAATTAACAGCGTCCTCGACAGAAGGCGGCTTTACACTGTACACTGCAGGTGAACCCACAATGACGAATAAGATGCCTGTGTGACAAGACCCCCCAGCCAACCATCACATTGTCTGAATTATCGGTTCGCACTCACACAATAATATAATATATTAGGGTTGATTTCCGGTGCTGGCATATTCTTGGCTTCTGAGAGATGATTCCATAAGCATGACGTTTGCTGTTCGAAGCCTTTCCTCATTCACTGCTAACTACAGCATTTAGTTGCATGGGAAGCATGAGAAATGATGGAAGGTCGGTTGGTATTGTTTTCTAAGGCTTGATGAAGTCCTTGCTCTATTGTTGACATTCCATTCAATATCAGAGATTTATAACTGAACCCGAATCCTCTGAACGTCGAGTAATGGTGACTTTATTGACCGAGCGAAGTGAGACTCACAGCGTTTTAAAAAATATAATGCGTTTTTTTTTAAATATAATATAATATAAAAATATCGTGTGTGAATGTTTGGCATTTCTCCTAATGTTTGAATGTTTAAATGTTTGAATGTTTATAAGTTTATAAGTTGCGCATTTACGGCGAAACGCGGTAATAGATTCTCATGTAATTTGTCAGTTATGTTCCTTTTTTAATTGCGCGTCGACGTATATACAAGGTTTTTGGAAATTTTGCATTTCGAGGATAATATAAAAGGGAATAAGAGCCTCCTCCATACGCCAATATTAGAGTTAAAATCACACTATGGAATTATTATTCATCATAAATCAGCTGACAAGTGATTACACAGACGTGTAGAGAAGCCAGTCTATTGCTGTATTCCCATAAGGTCTATAGTTTCAATCAGGTACTTGTGAATGAGAATACTGCGTGAGGTCTACTGTTCACAGAACTACTAGTGATATTTGAATTCCAACTGAGAACTGAATTGTTGATTTTCGGATGGGGAACTACAAACTGTTTTTGAGGTTAACCTTTTATCCCAATGCCTTATGAATCATAACAAGTTACAAGAATAAGAACAATTTTGAATGATGAAAAAATGAGTTATTGAACTATTTATTATTAAAATTTCATTATCAAAGAATCGAAAACCTGAGCATGATTCTGTTATGAGGCCTACTGTTCACAGAACTACTAGTAATATTGGAGCTGCTTATTTTCAAAATTTTCTCTCAAAGTAACACTCGTATTTGTATGGATCAAATCAAATAAAATCTAGAAATTAAAAATAAAAACCTCATCATCATCTTCATCATCATCTTCACTTCAGGGATTAGGTTTATTAATTTACCTGTTCCGGTACTCATCTCTCTCTTGGCCTCCCTACATCTCTTTTCCCTGTAGGTCTATAGTTTTGGACTACAACGGAAATTCTTCCAGGTGGAATTCTATCCAAATGACTGCACCAGTTGCGTCTATTTTGAATATTTCTTTCATGTGGAGGAGCAACCAATAAAACCTGTCTCATATCAGTATTTCTGATTCTATCAACTCTAGTGCAGTCAAATACACTCCTTAGAAACACCATTTCTGCAGCTTGAATTCGACTGTCCATTCTACGTGTGTGAATCCAATTCTCACTTCCATATAAGAGAGTCGGAACTGCAATGGTATTATAGAACTTTATTATGGTTTCTTGTCTTGTTCTATTTTTGAGGTTTCTGTGTAAAGTTCCACATATTTTTTGAAACTTTAAAATTTAATTGTATACATCAATATCTGTATCATATGTTACATCATCACCAATATAGTCCAATCTTTATATTATAAACCTACTATGTTCCAATTTCTTGAAAATCATTAGAGCCGTTTTCGAGATCCATTAAACATAAATAACAAGATATAAAAAAAGCCAGATATAAAAATAACCAGATATATAAAAACAGAAATTGCTCGCTTAATATAATAGGATTCAGTATTATTCCATTGAACCCAAATCAGTACACAGCGAATTATGAGACATTCTGTATTATTCTACAATCCTAATCCGCACTTATATCTTGACAAGCTGGTGACGATAAAGTTTTGTCGGAAGTGATATTGTCACGTTTGCGTCTGAGTGACCACGTTTGAATCAAAGTCACCAAGTCACGTACGGATCACCTGTTACCAGTCGCCATTCCCAGATTCTCTTCAAACAGTCAGGATTCCCAATATTATAACATCAATGCTGCCCAGCCTACAAGCTCTGACAGTTCACCGTAGTGACGTGATTTCATCGCTACTCACTTCTGGTCACGTGACGTCACAAAATATTTGGTCCGATCTCCGTGCATTCTTGTCATCGGTTATATCGGAAATCAAAATATCTCATCCCCGAAATTAACAAGCTAACGTATAGACAAACTGTAGTCTACAGATGGGAACTACTGAGATATTGCAATTGACCCTGTCTGACAAATAATTACTTTCCTTGCCCTAGGTAAGGAAAGTATTGCTTTTCAAAAAAAAAAATTAAGGTACCCTGATTTCAAGTTTTCTATACGTTTCAAGGTCCCCCGAGTCCAAAAACATGATTTTTTTAATATTAGTGCTCATCGAATTTTCATCTGGAATAGAATAGAATAGAATATGCAATCCACCAATAAATACATATCATTGTACATTAGGTGTCGTCAAGAATAAAATCCTATAAACCACACATATAATCATCACTCAAAATAAGTATTTATTACATCTACGGGCAAATTGGAGAATTTTTCTACATTATATGATGGGTTCTCTGTTAGCAGTTTTTTAACTTGTGTTTTGAAACGATCTAGCTGTTTACCCTATCAATATTTGCAGTGGCAGAAGTCTTCGGGGTGAATTACAGCATTAAATTTGGAATTTTGTTCAATAGTAATAATATTGAACTAAGGTGAATTTCTTAAAATCATTATAAATTTGAATATTTATCATCACAACCTGTTGTCAATATTTGCAGTAGCAGAAGTCTTCGGGGTGATTTGTAGCATTTCATTGGGATTTTTGTTTATTACAGTTTTATTCATTGAATAGAAGCAATTTCTCATTAATTTCCATCTATAAATGTAAATAACCTCAATTTTAATGTATGCTCAATGCAATGAATAATTCAATGGCATTGAACTTCCAGCAATTCCTCTGGTCCCATAGTAGTTTTCACCCTGTGGATAAATATTGTAACAAAATCGAAGTTGAGATATCCAGTTTCGGAAATTATCACCCGTTTTTCCAATTTTGTAGAGTATTTTTCCATTAATTTCAACTGTGTTAATATGAATAGCTGATAACTTGATGAGAGAATAGCCCAAAAGCCAAATTGAGAACGATTAGAAGTGTCTTTTAGCACCTGAAAATGGAGAAAATATAAAACCCTCCTTATAATGTTGAGTCGGCTTAAGCTGCGTTTACACCGGAGTTAATAGCACGAGTTATCAACAAAAAGTTATTAACTTGACTGAATCGTCAAAATTTCCTCTTGACAAAAGTTAATAACTCATGTTTCTAACAGAAAATTCCTTGTTATTAACAAGATCTTGTTATCAATATGAATGTCTTTCATATGATTTCATTCAACGAGACTATTCATGTTATAAACTCCGGTTTAAACGCCACTCAACATGATGCTATAAACTTTTGTAATTAACATCAGTTGATAACAAAAATGTTAAGAACTTGTGTTATAAACTCCGGTGTAAACGCAGCTTTAGAGGGTTCATAGAATACTCCACTAAATACTTAAATTTCTGCTACTCTCCCAGAGAAGCTCATTGAAGATTGATTTATTGATTGATTTCCTGCCTTTATTAAACACCTAGGAGGGCGAAGTTAGGGCGCAGCCGGCCCTCCCTTACACTTAACCCTACATTCAATTCTAATTATGTAACAAAGTTATATCATAAGATCATAGATTATAAGTTGAAGAAAATAAAATGATTACAACAAAAATAATAAGAAAGGAAAAAATTCTTCCAAATAGCAAATTAAAACTGGAGAAGAAAAAAGATTAATGCGAACAAGGTGACTCACCGTACCCAAGTTATCATGATGAAGTAGACTAGACATTAGTGAGTTTGCCTATTACCTGAAAAACAGAAACAATATTGATCAATCAGTAACAATAATTGTAATAGATATGGGAAAGTTATTAGATAACAAATATGGAGAAAGTATAAAAATACTATATGGATATTGTATGGATATATTTAATATTATATGCAATTCTCAGTACAGTAATTGATATTTTAAAGAGGTCGATCATCACTCACCGCTAGAAGAGTAGCGAATTGTAATTGAATCTTATTTAATTTAAAAAAAATATATCGTTGATATCTCGGATCCTTAACCAGTTGAACCGAGCTGGATTTCTTCCCATCCAGTTCAAAATACAACTCCATTCCACAGATCTAACTGTAGTTTACTTAATCTATGCTCCTTACATAATTTTTGAGTAGTTGTGAAGGTTTTATTTTTGTAGTTATCCATCTATATACCAAATTTATAAAAGCGCAATAGTACTGACTGACTGACTGACTGACTCACTCGCAGAACTAAAAATCTACTGGACCAAAAACGCTCAAATTTAGTAGGTATGTTTAGTTGGCCCTTTAGAGGCGCACTAAGAACGGATTTGGGAAAATTTCCAAAGATATGCCAAAAATCTGCGTTTTTCCAGCGTTTCTTCAGCTTTATAGAGAACAAATGAACAGAAAATGTTAAAATTTAGTACAGAAGCTCAGCTAGGGTGTAATAATGTTGTGTTAGAAGGGAATTGCAATAACGTGAATGATACGCCCAAAATTAGCGCTTTTCCAGCGTTTTTTTTTTTTGCTTTTTCTCAGATTTATCGAGAACAAATGAACAGAAAATGTTCAAATTTACTACAAAAGCTCAGCTGGGTTTTTTTTGGCGTTTTCTCAGTCCTTCATAAAGTAAAATGTTCTTTCATGAACAGAAAATGTTCAAATTTGGTACAGAGGTCTAAAAATTTTGTGATGAGGTGACTTTTATATTTCATCAAAGATACGCCCAAAATCAGCGTTGTTCCAACGTTTTACTCAGCTTTTCTGCGTTTTCTCAGTACTTCGACTTTCTGATGGGATGAAGCATGCTCAAATGAGAAATACAGGCGAGCGAAGCGAGCCCGCTGATCTCATTTTTGGACGATCCAGTCGGGGGTCCCTGGCTAGACGGATATGGCGAGCGAAGCGAGCCTGACGGCTAGTACAAGATGAAAACACTGGATATTGTCCAAGTCCAACCACAGACATATAAAAAATCAAGATATTGGTTTCGGTTGTTACACCATCATTTTTACACACACATAATTTTACACACCACATAAACTCAAACTACATCTGAAGAGCAGCAGTATCTTCACTATTGGTGGGAGTCTTGACCTTTCAAGGTGAAACTTCAGCGATTGGCCTTGACAAGCCCCTCCCCAATTAGCCGTTCAGACCAATCGAAACTGTTGGCGATTCAAACTGCAACTCCAAAAATGTATTACGTTCATATCTACTGTAAGTGACCTTGTATGAACAATACCAATGGAATATTGTTAATCTACAGGGACCGGCATATTAATCTGACGATTTTGTAGTAATTATTATGTTTGAACCACTGTCATCGGAAAGACGGGAATGTTGTACTTCGACAGGTCTATTCTTGCCATTTTAGAAGCCAGTATGTCGTGGTCACAATATCGAGCGATTGTGATTGAAGCTTATTTAAAAAAAATGACTCAGTTATTTTAACACAGAGTTTATGTTGCAGACATTTCAATAATTCAAATCGACACGCGCCTGTTTCCAATAGGAATACGATGTTGTTGTGGGTAGAGAATTTTAGGAACACATCGTCCGCTTTAAAAACGAAATCAACAGGACGTAAACGAACTGTGAGAACGCCTCAAAACATTAACGCGGTAAGAGTATCTGTTACACAGTCACCACGACGTTCAGCAGCGAAACATGCTGTTGCACTAGCCATCTCTGATCGAAGTGTACAATGAATTCTTCATTCCGACTTGAAATTCCATCCGTTTAAGATAATGTTAGTGCAACAACTTAATGCTAATTATTGGGCACATTGCAAAGCAGTTTGCGAGATCATTCTCGAAAATGTCCACCAGGATGCCGTTATTCTTCCAAGTGACGAGGCACATTTTCATTTTTCGGGATTTGTGAATGAACAGAATTACCGTTATTGGGCAGCAAATAATCCTCGGAACTAAAGGAAGTCATTCAACGAGAAATTGAAGCAATTCCACAAGTTTTGATTGAGCGAGCAATGGCAAATTTAAGAATTTGGTTAAGTGAGTGTGTAATTCATCAAAATTCCAGTAGGACAAGTTCTCAGAATGTCAAGTTTCGAATAGACCCTTGTGTAGCACGGATTGCCTGCTAGACGTCCATATTTTTCCATCTTCATGCATGAAGTCTCATGTAAATCAATTTGAGACAAGAAAATAAAATTCATAATAAATCCAAGTTCAATATTCATAAGAGTACAGTGAATATGAGCGAAATCGGAATGATAATCACAAAAATTTTTTTCATATGATCCCAGTCAGTTCAAGAAGGCATGAAAGCAGCTCCACCCAATGTGACACCTATTTTTCCCACGCTAGACCTCATCAACTTGCATAGAGTACCATATTTAGTAGATGACTTCCTTTCATTCTTAGCTCTGTTATCATTTATCTCATTATTGGAATGTTATTTATATTTTCTTGATTCATTATTTTCTCATATTGTAAATGGTTTCTAGTACAGTATAATAATAGTATAGTATCTAGTATTTAGTATATTAAGTTTTCAGTATATTTAGATTCTCATCACATTTTTTTCTCTTCACAAATATGAGATAGTTTTTTCCTTATGTCTTTCTCTCGATTTTTAAGTTTTTTTGTAAAGTGCTTATTGTAATTTTTTTGATTGGGGAGCAATTTTTGGGTTTTCCCGTATGCTCCCATATTGTTGTAAATAAATAAATAAATAAAAAAAAACATTCAAGGCTACAGAGTTCTAAGTGCACGTTTTAAGAGACGCTAGATTTGGTTATAGCCATTTGGGCCGGTTTCCGCGCTCGGGATCTAGCTAAGTTCTACACTTTGAACAGCTGGAGTCTAAAAATTGGCATTCCGAAACGGGGCCTAGTCTTAGTTTTTATGATGATATTTATTTCCTCATTTCTATAATTAAAAACTTTTTTTCTTGATGAGATGTAATATTCCTAAATAATTCAAAAAAGCTGGAACTTAACACTGTTTACCCTTGATTCTATTTTGTATTTAATGTCCTAGTTTTTAGAAATCCTATACTATTGAACGAGCAACTTCTGTTTATATGTTTAGATGTTTGGATGTTTAGATGTTAACTGTTTATTTATGTTCACTGGATCTCGAAAACGGCTCTAATGATTCTCACGAAATTCAGAACATAGTAGGTTTATAATATAAAGATTCGATTGCAATAGGTCTCATCCCTGGGAAAACTCGCTGAAGATCATTGAAAGGATAATTATTATTCATCCTTGGAAAAACAGCTGATAATAATTATTTCTTCGTCTGTTGGTGATGGAAGTGAGTGAGCGAGTTCATGTGTGTGGGACTGTGTCAAAATTATGACTCAGCTGTTGAACTTTTTCAATCATTCAATAAGGTATTTATTTAGTGCCGGTTGCAAAAAAGCCGGGTTATTTTCAATCCTGATAAATTCCAGTAGATCCATCTTTCTCAAATGGTCTTCTCTGATTTGGTTAATGTGAAGTTAATCACGATTAAAATTTAACCGGCTTTTGTGCAACTGGGCCTTTGTGAAAGAAATTTTTGCATTCCTCTGGGAATTTATCTCAATTTACTGTGATTAGATAGAACATTACTGTATGAATGTTATTATAATTCCTTCTTTCGTAATACATTTCTTAAGCTTTTGTAATCCAGAGCGAAGCACGGTCCCTGATATTATAATTTGAACGTGGACTATGACTACGTCCCGTTTTAGATATCCAATTTTCAATTTTCTGACTCCAACTGTTTAACATCCAGAACTTAGCTAAATCCCGACCTCGTTAGCCGGCCATTTAAAGCTGAATAAAAAGTCTTTGATGAATGCAACAGACGAAAGAAGATAATTTTGAATCTCATATGTGGACGATAAAGGTGGAGGAGTGGAAGAATAGATGATGATGAAGAGGAACAATGAGAGGAGGGAAAATGAAAAACTGAATGAAATAGGTAGGGGAGACATTTCCACTGCAAAGAGGATGACAACCGAATTAAATTGTGAGTAATGCCAGGCTTGCTTTGAGGGAGGTTTGAAACCACTCTTTCCCATATGCACTGCACGTGAACAGCAAATGTGATTTCTCGCGTATACGGGCCGACACCTTTAGCAATCCTCGCGGGACATTTTCGCGCCGAAAACTTTCCCGACAGATGCAGAGTAGCAAACCCCAAACAGGGAATTTTAGAACGGGGAAATGGCATACCTGAGAATAATATTTCAACATGGACTTCAAATAGAGTCTGGTTGAGGTAGCTGTGTATTATCCTTAGACCAGTTAAGGCTGTGCAAAGGCTAAAAATAAACTTTCTACTCGTGATATTTTTCAAAGTTTTCTGATTTGTATATCATCGAGCTATCAAAATGAGAAAGTTTTCTCAGGAAAACATTTTTTTTTCGATCATTACTTTTTGAGATATGAGCGCCTAAAGTTTAAATTTTTGAGACAGAACATTTCAAGTTTGGTAAGAGATAAATCCATGAGATTTAGAGGATAGATTCTTCATGGTATTGTTGATCTGATAAAACGGAAATTCTCCGAAAATATCAATTTTTGAGAGAGTTATTCAATTTAAAAATGACCAAAAAAACTTTTGGTTGAGTTATTCTCGGTCATTTTTGGTAAATTGAATAACTTTCTCAAAAATTGATATTTTCAATTTATCAGATCAACAATACCATAAAGAATCTCTCCAATAAATCTCATGGATTTATCTCTTACCAAACTTGAAATGTTCTGTCCCAAAAATTTAAACTTCAGGTTCTCATATCTCAAAAAGTAATGATCGGAAAAAATTTTCTTGAGAAAACTTTTCCATTTTGATAGCTTGATGATATACAAATCGAAAAACTTTGAAAAATATCACCAGTAGAGAGTTTATTTTCAGCTTTTGCACAGCCTTAAAGAATAGACACGCCCCATACTGAAAGTCGACATCAACATCTACTGCCATATCGCTCCATCGTGACGTCAGCATCGTATAGAAAGCTTTCCTGTAGAGTTTGTTTACATTGTTCTCCGTAGCAGATTGTGTCTATTCCAGATGGAATTGATTTATTAAAGAACTAAAATTATATCATTAAGAACTCATAATTATAAAATTATATGATATATAATGTTGATGTCACGATGGGGCGATATGGCAGTAGATGTTGGCTTCATCAGCTTTCAGTATGAGATATCGGGGCACCGAGCTTCGCTCATTAGGCTATTTTTATTTATTGATAAACAGAACACAATTCTCTAAAATGATCGTGTTTATATTTCACAGCTGGCTATACGTCATCTTATGAATTTCGGGTATGCGATATTTTCATTTTTCACATATCCACAGTAGTATTTTCTTTTTTACTATCCACAGCTGTTTCAGCCAAGGATAAATTATCATTCTAATCTCGTTCAGCGAGTTTTCTCAAGGATGAGACCTAGTGCAATCAAATCTTTATATCATTAACCTACTATGTTCCAAATTTTTTTCCAGATAATAGCTATAAACGGAACTCTTCTATTCCACCGTCAACTGTCTACTGATTTCCACTGTCCTGGAACAGTACTCCACTGTTTCCAGGTGATAGCTATCAACAGAACTCTTCCATTCCACCGTCAACTGTCTACTGATTTCCACTGTCCTGGAACAGTACTCCACTGTTTCCAGGTGATAGCTATCAACAGAACTCTTCCATTCCACCGTCAACTGTCTACTGATTTCCACTGTCCTGGAACAGTACTCCACTGTTAATAACTCTTCTGATTTACTGTCTACTGTGCTCTACTGTCCTGAAACAGTACTCCACTGTTTCCAGGTGATAGCTATCAACAGAACTCTTCCATTCCACCGTCAACTGTCTACTGATTTCCACTGTCCTGGAACAGTACTCCACTGTTTCCAGGTGATAGCTATCAACAGAACTCTTCCATTCCACCGTCAACTGTCTACTGATTTCCACTGTCCTGGAACAGTACTCCACTGTTTCCAGGTGATAGCTATCAACAGAACTCTTCCATTCCACCGTCAACTGTCTACTGATTTCCACTGTCCTGGAACAGTACTCCACTGTTTCCAGGTGATAGCTATCAACAGAACTCTTCCATTCCACCGTCAACTGTCTACTGATTTCCACTGTCCTGGAACAGTACTCCACTGTTAATAACTCTTCTGATTTACTGTCTACTGTTTTTCACTTTCCTGAAAGTGGAAAGTGGATTACCTTTCCAGGTAATAGCTATAAACGGAACTCTTCTATTCCACTGTCTACTGTCTACTGTGTTCTACTGTCCTGAAACAGTACTGTACTGTTTCCAGGGGGGTTGCAGAGAACCACCAGCCCTCAAAACCACCACAACCAAAAAAAATGGGACAAATTGGGCGATTTTAGCGGAAACTGATTTAAAACTAGCTGATATATAAAAGCTCAATTCATCAAAGTATCCATACTCTTTCGAAAAATAATTAATATTAATAATAATTTTATTTCAATATAATATCAACGTTTGTATAAGTAATAAATAGTATTCCATTTTATTCATCATATCATTCAACTATCAATTTCGAGTAACTGGTCAAACAGTCAACGGTTCGGTCAATAGAATTTTTCTGTTGAGTAGAGCCAGGATGATGATCATTAGAAAGACTAACCTATGAAATAGATAACGCAAATTGACCACCTTCTTTGAA
>NC_052512.1:4493171-4520671 GCF_014356525.2 Nilaparvata lugens | reverse complement strand
ACGCTCTTAATACATAAATAACTATTTTAGTTGCGTGAGCATAATAAGGGAATAACGAAACTACTATCTCAAAAATACGGACTTTATTGTGTTATCCTTGAGTCATGGTGTCCTTCAAATTGGACGACCCCTATCTCTGGTACCAGGAATGCTATCTTGTAACTTGTAACTTATATCAAAAACTTCCAAAAAATATGTTTTATTGGAAAGTGCATTGAATTCTCTTTTGTAGACATATAAAGGAACGTGACCGGAAGGGTTAACATTGAGTTTGCTATCCTTGTCCATCATTCGACAAGGCAGATATTGCTAAATATAAAGAAAATAAGAATCTCAGTACCCTTTTTTTAAAATATTTTATCACAACATGTTTCGGACATTTATACCATTTCCAAGTGAAGAAAGTGATCACTTGAAAATGGCATAAATGACCGAAACATGTTGTGATAAAATATTTTAAAAAAAGGTTACTGAGATTTTTATTTTCTTTATATTTATATTACAAGTAGCCCTATACAGGAAAGAGATAAACAGATATTTCTATTCTTTTCTACCTCCGGAAAGTTGCCAGAACGTTTTGCTAACAAAATTTCATTAAAATCTATCATTGAATCAAGAATATAATATTCCCTCAACGGATGAAATATAATTGACTAGCAGATAACCCGTGCTCCGGGAGGGTCTATTCAGAAACTTGACAAACTGAAGACAGGTCAACTGATATTTTGAAGAATTGAGAATAGGTCTTTAACCATTCTTGATAAATTAAGAATCAATATACAATATTCCAAGTTTATTGTTTATTGTTTGAAGGGACGGATTTAAGGATCCGAAGGTTTAAAGGAACCCACAAGTCAACCGAAGCTTATTGTGTTCCCAAGTAGTATGTTAGTTAGGCAAACCAATACCTGTGTCCTTTACAAGAACCAGGAGTTTCTCCCTATGCTAACATCCCATTCATCACCTGGTTGCTTGTCACAATCCAGTGTGATATGCTTGACAGTCTCTTCAGACTGATTAGTCCTCGCGACGTGAGTTCCACTCCTGGCCTTCTTTGAAGGTCCTTCCGCTGAGGAAGGGGTGGCCAAAATGCCTCTAGGGCGCCACCCTTGACTCAGCCTCTCGACCACATTTTTCCTGAGGTTTCACCCATCTCTGGTGTATTGGGTTTTTCTTTTTGTCCCTCCGAAACTGCCCTGATGGGGCAGATCCCGTGGGTTTGAAGGCAAGGCAACTTCTGGAGTTGTCTTGGGTTCCCTTTTAGTCGCCTCCTATGACAAGCAGGGATACTGTGGGTGATTTCTGGTTTTCAACACATTCTTGAGTACGATGTTCGTCTCAAAGCTCCCCCAACCCACAAGGGGCTTTTCTTCTGTCTATCACTTGATGAAAGAACTGAGAAAACGCAAGAAAAAACCGTCAATTTTGGGCTTATCTTTGGCGTTATTCCAAATTCCTTCTGACACAACATTATTACAACCCAGCTGAGCTTCTGTAGTGAATTTTAACATTTTCTGTTCATTTGTACTCGATAAAGCGCAAAACGCTGGAATAACAAAGATTTTGGGGGTATCTTTGGCGTTATTTCAAATTTCATCTGAAACAACATTATTACACCCTAGCTTAGCTTCTGTACTCAATTTCAGGGCCAACTGAACATACCCATCGAATTTAAACGTCTGGTAGATTTTTAGTTCTGCGAGTGAGTGAGTCAGTCAGTCAGTGAGTACCATTTCGCTTTTATCTATAGATAATCACCACAATATCAACTTCTCAACTACACAAGAAGTGAGAAAATATACAGAGATAATAAAAAATTCAGGAAGGAGAATAACGAATGAAATGTGCGGGGGTCGAAAGAATGAGGAAAGAAACTAATCTGGAGTGAGGAAGCAGAACAGAGATGTGAATTTGTCTGAGAACCGCGGACTGGATGTGAGAACGAGAATTTCTGACCTCAGCCCTTTCCAATACCCTTGTTATGCATCACCAAACATGAAGGGGTTAGGATCAGTCTCTTTGAACGCAGAAAACCTCGGAAAACCTCTCCAAAACCCTTTTAAAACCCGTGTGCACCTTTCTGCTTGCTTTCCGCAGACCGCATCCTCCATCCAAACCCAGATATTCGATAATATTAGACTACTTTCATCGCCGTCGACAGTAATCCCCCACGGTATCTTCCCTCTGCACGCTATATATTGTTCAAATTATTCCCCATATATTTCGACGGAATCGCATGCGTGGATCTGATAAGAAATAATACGGTGAGAGAGCAATAATCTGCCTGGTCTTTATTCGTGATTGAAATGGGAAGAAGCAATTATTATGAACTAGCTTGGAACACGTGCTCCGCAAGTATCTGTTTTGAAAATTGACAAACTGAGGTAATGGAATCTTGAAGAATTTAAAATAAGCCTATAACCATCCTCGGTTGATTCCTGAGAAATTTTATCTATATGAATAAGAATCGAGCCTCAAATTTTGACATTCAATAACTTTTTTATGTGTGCACCGAATTTGATGATTTTTGTTCAGCTGTGTTTGTTATGTTTAGGAGCAGGTTCATGGCCTATCAAATCCATGATCAGACTTCAGTACTCTTTCCTACGGTCCTCCAAAGTTTACATGTAATCCTTATGAGAGAAGATTTGTGAGCTGGCCACACACAGAAATCAAAATCAGCTGTTATAATCATTGCGTCATCCAACAGCCATCAGTAGATCTGCTTTTCTTTCTACTGATTCACAAAATTTCAATACTAATAATAGGTCTAATGCCGCGGTACGAACGACGTCCAAACTTGGGTCGTAGAACTCGAAATGCTGTCAATTTAGAATATGCACGGGAAAATCAACAGCAAGGAGATATGCCATTCCATTTCCCAGCAAGCTGCATTCAACTATTTATAAAAATACAATTTGCTGTACAACTAACTAAGCACATAGGAAGTCCATATTGAGATATAAAATACTGATTGTTGGATAATTTCCATAAAAATATAGTGCATCAGGTCAAGCTAAGACTAAGCACACCTGAGGAGGCGCGGCTTGATGATACAAAGTGTTGATCTTATGGAGATTGCCTTATCACACCGTTCCACGCCATCTCCAATTCAGTGTGTGTGTAAGTTCTTCCATTCAAACCAATATAAGCAAGAAGCACATGGATGCAAAATTCCGCATCGCACCTCCTAAGGTGTGCTAAGGTTTGTCATGAGATGCATTTTGGCGGTACGAAGTTCGCCGGGCCAGCTAGTATTTGATATTTAGTCTGGCACTGTGAGGAGACATGAGAGGTGTAGAATAAGTGGGAGAGAGAGAGAGGGAGAGAGAGAGAGAGTGGGAGAGAGAGAGAGATTGGATTAGATTAGATTTCTTTATTCATGTATGTTACAATATTTACTGGCTCATACACTAGATCACATTAAATGACGATAATGGTAGTTATTCAACGAATTTTACAAAGTATAAATAATTAATCAATGAGAATAGAGATTGGATGGAATTGGAATAACGATAATATATTAATGTGATGTGAATTCATAAATAGGCGGTGTTTCAACAAATAATTGTCGATTCTCCAAGAAGGATATAAAATATCCTCCCCATTAACATACGACCGGGTTGTGATAGATTAGAGCTGTTCGGAATTATAACTCGAAGTAATGTTCAAATAAAAAAACTCTACTTAGTAATTTAAAAACAAGTTGATTCAAATCTTAGAATTATGGGATGAGTGGATGAATGAATGAGAGTAGAATGAGTATTTGTGAATACAATATTGCATTAATAATTAAAATCAGATAAATGGAACAAACATTATAGGGTGGTATTTGAATAAAAATTTTAGAACTTGATTGAGTAATATTGACAATATACAATACTAAAGAACAGAAAATCTTGAGATGGGAAGATGAATATGTATTATTTAGAATGGAGATGGGATGTGGATAATGGATGAATGAATGGAATGAAAAAATGAAAAGGAAGGGAGATTGAAATATTTGTCATGCAGTGCTCTAGGGTTGGACAGACTCAGTCATTTTCTCTATAAGATACATTTTCAAAGACAGGATAAAGCCCGCTCGGCTCTCAATGCATCTAATAGAGTTGGGAAGTTTATTCCATTTACGACAAGCACTAACAAGGAATGATTTGGAATAGATAGTGGTTCGATGATTTGGTATCCTGAGAGTATTTGCACCAGTTCTAGTATGGGAAGCATCTACCCTTCTACCATCGGAAACAAATTTAAAATCAAATTTCAATAGATTGATTGAGTACTTAATTTATGTAGATTACAATAAATTAATACTGGCTTATACACTTATATACAAAAGCTTACAATACAGCAAAATTTCGGATGAATTTAAAAAATATAAACTAAGAAAATAATTATTGAGCTGTATAATGATATGAAAAAAAAACAAATTATAATAACTATAGATAGAATAGATAATATTGTTATGCATCTACATAAATTGGCGGAGCTTTGGACATATCAATGTCCATTCTTCGGAAAGAATATTCGAAGTGTCCTTCCCACTAACTCTCTACCAAAACGTTAATTACATTAATTCAATTTAGGATTTATTTATAAATGAAAATATTGTAAAAGTTTCAATTATTATGAAGATTTGAGAGGAAAAAACTGAAAACTGATAAAGTAAAATAATACAGGCAAATAAGATCAAATCATTGATTAATAAAATTGAGTAGGCTGAAAGTAGATGAGGGTAATCAACTTTCGATAATATACAGCAGTATGCAGTGGAAGAGAGAGAGAGAGTGAGAGAGAGATTGAGAGAGAGTGAGAGTTAAAAAAAGAGAAAGAGAGCGAAAGGTAGAGAGATTGAGAGAAGAAATGATAGTGATAAAACGAGAAAGGAGTGAAGATACTGGACTGTTCTCAATTCCCTTTTCTTCGGAAACGTATGTCTCAGGGGACTCTGAATAATCGATGCATTCACGACGTGAAAAATGGATGTGAAGTGCATTAGAGGAGAGAAGAAATGATAGGAATGAGAAGCAAATAGGCGCATGTTCGAGAGAAAGAGAGGTAGAATGATACTGGAGTGATTGAGGATGGAGGATGGTTACTGAGTAGAATACATTGTGTATGATATTACATTGTAAAAATGTTTTTGTCACAGTCATCCAATTTCAGTTGTTTTACATCCATGAAAGCAATCCGGTAAACAGCTGATTGTAGAACAAATAAACATATGATTCCCATTACAGCATACTATACTGTAATAAAATCATAAGTTTTCTTTACAGTCGAGCATGTTTTCTAGTTCCCAATTTGGAACAGCAAACCCAAGGTCTATAAATATACAGGTCATGACACTCGTGTTCCTTATGGAGCGGTCATTATGTGGGGTCGTTATGGCGTTACATTTGGAATATTCCAATCTGCTCATAACAAAATCATGCATTATGCTTTTTAAATACAATATTCTGGTTCAGATAATACTTTAACACAGGTTTTCGATTCTTTAATAATGAAATTTCAATAATAAATGGTTCAATAATTCATTTTTTCATCATTCAAAATTGTTTTTATTCTTGTAACATGTTATGATTCATAAGGCATTGGGACAAAAGGTTAACCTCAAAAACAGTTTGTAGTTCCCCATCTGAAAATCAACAATTCAGTTCCCAGTTGGAATGCAAATATCACTAGTAGCTCTGTGAACAGTAGACCTCACTTAGTATTCTCATCCACAAGTACCTGATTAAAACTTTTGATCTTACGGAAATACAGCAATGGACTGGCTTCTCCACACATCTGTGTAATCACTTGTCAGCTGATCTATGATGAATAATTCTATAGTCTGATTCTTACTCTAATATTGCCGTATGAAGGAGGCTCCTTTCTTCCTTCTATATTATCCTTGATATGCTAAATTTCCAAAAACCTTGTATATACGTCGACGCGCAATTAAAAAAAGAACTACCTGTCAAATTTCATGAAAATCTATTCGCGTTTCCCCGTAAATGCGCAACATAAAGATGTTGGAATAGAATTGGGCCAAGCCTGTTGTTCCTTCCTAATCATATTTATATGATTTGTGATTCTGTCCACAAATGAATAAATAAATAAATAAATAAATAAAAACATTTGAACATTCAAACATTCAAACATTAAGAGAAATTCCAAACCATCGACTTGAATCTTAGACCTCACTTCGCTCGGTCAATTATTCTGTGGGAAGAATTCATTTTACAATTCAAAGCCAAGCAATATTCCATGAACAATAACAAAATAGCACAATCATGTTAATCAATCTATAATGATAACAGCTGATAAATTTGAAAATTGGTGAACCAGAACCCCATATTTAGAATGGCGATTTTGCAATGCATCACAGGATTGTGTCATGACCTGAATTTATAGACTTTGAGCAAAACTGCCGCCTTTTAGCGCTCCAGGTGGATGTTTTGTCAACTACAATCAAGAAACTCCTGATTCGATACTTGTAAACTGGATTATGTTTATAGAATGCATGTAGTAATGTCAGCAAAAGCAGGTAATGTTTTCTGTTACTCAATTATTCTTTCCTAGATTATTATGACAAAAAAAAGTGTAAGCTACTTGGACGTGAATGCTTTTTACAGTGCTCGAATGAAATTGTAGTCTCTGCTAACGCCTCGACTAGAAACAACATTCTTGCCTGCAAAACGGCCCTTCCCGTCCTTGTGACTTAAGATACTATTCACGCGCTTCCATAGTGATGCTCCAGGTCAACAATATTGAAGTTGTTGGAGAATGAGAGGTGAGAGAGAAATAGTATTGCTTGAAGGATAGAGTGAGAGGATGAAACTGAAGTATAGAGGGACAAAATGCCATATGAATAAGAACAGAGCATAAGCTCATGAGCATGAGCATGGAGCATGAGGTTTTGCTCATGAGCATTAGACAGAAGCATAAGCATTTGCTCATTTTTTATACAGGGTGTTCAGAAACTCCCTACCAATATTCTATGGCATTGTTCCTGGGTGAAAAACATATCTGAATATCATATTTAAATTGTCCGGAAGTCTTCAGTTACTCACACAGCGGCCATTTTGCTTTTTTCACTTATCATTTTTTTCCAAATAATAGTTGAACATACGAAATTGAAACTTTGCACGATCATTATTTATAACAACTAGACAAAGCTAGATCAAAAAATCTGGTGTGGCGCACTCGTACAACTTTCCTTGCCGTTATGAGATCACCTATTGATCACCTGACGCTAGTGTTCACGCGCATCACAAGTCTACTTATAAACAAAGATCTGAGCCAGCTGGTGACAGGACAATAACGCTGGAGACATGCTATTTCTTCATAGTGAATCATTTGATATAATCTACAGTTTGCTATTGGATAATCACATATTTTCTCGAATTTCAAGCTTATTTTTAACTTTAGGTGAAAATGTTAGAACATCAATTGTAGGGATTTTCATGCTCAATCTATTCCACTCAAATTTGTTTCTTTGAATTGTATCTGAAGATCGATAATTAGGAATCTAAAATCAAACTTTGCATTGATGGGGCAGAGCTCTTGAAATTTTTACAGATATGGGACTGTGGCAGTTGATAGAGCTTATCAATGACTATTTTAGGTATAAATTTAATCAAAATCGTTGTAGCCGTTTTTGAGAGAATCGCGAAAAACCCTGCTTTTGACAACATTTTCTCCATTTTAGCCGCCATCTTGAATCGCATTTCATCGAAATTGTTCGTGTCGGATCTTTGTAGTGTAAGGACCTTAAGTTCCAAATTTAAAGTCATTCCGTTAATTGGGAGATGAGATATCGTGTGCACAGACGTACATACACTCATATAGACACACACACACACACACACACACACACACACACACACATACTCACACACACACACACAAACCAATACCCAAAAACCACTTTTTTGAACTCAGGGGACCTTGAAACGTATAGAAATTTAGAAATTGAGGTACCTTAATTTTTTCGGAAAGCAATACTTTCCTCACCAATAGTAATACTTTCCTTACCAAAGCAATACTTTCCTATGGTAATAGGGCAAGGAAAGAAAAAATTATAATAATTTCTCAAATTCATAAAACAAAATAGCGGCCATTTAAAACTTTGTTTCTCAAAAAACTCATAGAAATAACACAGTGATCTGAGTTTGAAACTTCGTTTGATGGAATGATAATCACAAATCATTATTTACGATATAATAAGATTGGGAGAAGACAACAGGCAACAGCCCAACTGTCTTCCTCCCAAATTCTGATGAATAAAAGTTTCGAAGAAAATGAGGTTATGGTTTCACATTTCACTTTGAAAACGAATTTCCGTTTTGACTGATTAGTCGAAAACTAATGACTAAACTAAAAATTTCAAATCTTGATTTTGAAAAACCAATAAATAACAAAAATATTCATCTCAATTCTCTACATATTGGATATTTTTGGAGAATTTTGCAAAATTTTGAGCCAGAAAAGAAACACAACTTTACTATTGAGACGAATAGACGATTCCCCAATAATTCTATACTATTAAACGAGCAATTTCTGTTTATATGTTTAGATGTTTCTATGTATATATATACATCTGTATGTGACCGATCTCGAAAACGGCTCTAACGATCCTCACGAAATTTGGAACAAAATAGGTCTAAGATATGAAGATTCGATTGCACTAGGACTCAACCCTGGGATAACTCGCTGAAGGACATTAAAAGGATAAATACGTCCTTGGAAAAACAACTGGAAATTTCGTTGTCTATCGATACCGTAATGGAAGAGAGTGAACAAGTGCATGTGTGGGATTATCCAGCTGATTTCATGAGAAGAAAAATTCAGCAAGAGAAACTTATTTTCGTTTATTTCCCTTTTTTTCTAGAAAACATGTTTACTTCAGAAAGTCCAAAATAGTAACTAGATGCTGTTAGTGTAGAATAGTACATAGTTTATTAACATATATTGTAGCAAACATAGTATATCATTCTAAATAGAATTCATAGTATATCTATTTGTAATTGATGATGTGTTTGTTTTTTGAAGTGTGAATAAATTGTTATTTTGATGAGTGATAGTAGCTTAACCTAGATTTTGATTTGGACTGTAGTATAAATTTGAAAAGGGACAGTTTTGGCCATAAGCCTGTTGTGCCTCCTCATATAACTGTAAAAATAATTGTACGACTGATAAAATAAATGAATAAATATTAGGGGTATTCACAATGTTGTTTTAGCCAGCTAAAGTGCTATTTGATAACTCTGGATTGTGAACGCCCCATCTAAAATCAGCTTCTATTTGCTAACTGCAGTAGCGATCCAAGCGGATAATTTGTGTAACTCGAAGTTTATTATAACTCGAAAGTAAGATTATAAACATATAGCTGCCGTTTTAACAGAGATACTGTAGCTAGAGTTAGCGGACTTGAACCTGCGCCATCTGCTATCTCGTCTGTTAATTTTTTCGCTGTGGCTACAGTTACGGTAACCGTAACTCCATTCGCGTTCCGGTAAACATTTGCGCAGGCGCGGCTACCGCTATTTACATGTGCATTGTGGTGTTGATGGTTTTTGGTGACATGGTTATGATAACCTATCGTTTCAATGAAGTTAGTTAGAGATAAGTTAGTTAATAATGAAGTTAGTTAGTTACTTAGAAATCATAACCATGTGACCAAAAACCACAAGCACCACAATGCACATGTAAATAGCGGTAGCCGCGCATGCTCAAATGTTTACCGGAACTCGATACGAGCTACGGTTACCGTAACTGTAGCCACAGCGTAATTTTTTACTTTCCTTGCCCTACTACCATAGGTAAGGAAAGTATTGCTTTCCAAAAAAAATTAAGGTACCCCAATTTCAAGTTTTCTATACGTTTCAAGGTCCCCTGAGTCCAAAAACGTGATTTTTGTGTATTGGTCTGTGTGTGTGTATGTGTGTGTGTGTGTGTGTGTGTGTGTGTGTGTGTGTGTGTGTGTGTGTGTGTGTGTGTATGTGTGTGTGTGTGTGTGTGTGTATGTGTGTGTGTGTGTATGTGTGTGTGTATGTGTGTGTGTGTGTGTATGTCTGTGAACACGATAACTCCATTCCTAATTAACCGATTGACTTGAAATTTTAAACTTAAGGTCCTTATACCATGAGGACCCGACAATAAGAAATCCAATAGAATTCAATTCAAGATGGCGGAAAAAATGGCGGATAATTACTAAAGAACCATGTTTTCACGTTTTTCTCGAAAATGGCTCTAACGATTTTCTTCAATTTTCGAATTTATACCATGGATAGCTATTTATAAGCCCTATCAACTGGCATAAGTCTCATTTCAGGGAAAATTCCAGGAGCTCCGTAATATTCTTGAGAAAAATGGCGGATAATTACTAAAAAACCATGTTTTTTACGGTTTTCTCGAAAACGGCTCCAACGATTTCCTTCAAATTTGTACCATGGATAGCTATTCATAAGCCCTATCAACTGGTATGAGTCTCATTTCTGGGAAAATTCCAGGAGCTCCGTAATATTCTTGAGAAAAATTGCGGATAATTACTAAACAACCATGTTTTTCACGGTTTTCTCGGAAACGGCTTTAACGATTTTCTTCAAATTTATACCATGGATAGCTATTTATAAGCCCTATCAACTGACATGAGTCTCATTTCTGAGAAAATTGCAGGAGCTCCGTAATATTCTTGAGAAAAATGACAGTTACTAAAAAAACATGTTTTTTAAGATTTTCTCAAAAACGGCTCTAACGATTTTTTTCAAATCCATACCCTGTATAGTTATTTATTAGCTCTATCAACTGACATGAGTCTTCTTCCTGGGGTACTAATGGGGGACCACCCAATCCTTGAGAAATGGACTTTGTAACCTCCTTCTTGTGCATGAGATAGGTAGGTACACGGTTTTTACTTTTTCTTCTTCCATATACCGTGGGTACGGTGGGTAGAGCAGTTTATAAAAAGAACACAGTCATAGTCAAGATATTTCATCTGTAGAACAGCTGTTTTGACGAATTTCAAAAAAATCATCGAATTTCACAATTTAAATAAAGGAAAAAGTACTCTGAAAACAATTGTTTATACACATTTACAGTAGTCTGATCGTAGTTGCAAATATGTTGCCGTCAATCGTCATTATGCTATTCCCCTAAATTATTCTCGTTTGATAATGAGGCAAGGAATGAGGCAAGTTCAATGAGCAAGGAAAGTTGTGTGAGTGTACCACACCAGATTTTTTCTAACGTACCACTATAGCATTGAGTTAACACAGACTTAGCAAATAGCTGGAGATAGCGAATAGCTCGATTCAGCCAGCCAACTCCAACATTGTGAATACCCCTATAAACTGAAAATTCAATCTTTGGTTACAAATTTTCTATGCTTTTACATTCCAGAGCAAAGCTCGGTCCCCCGATATTGATAATAAGGTTGATTAGTAGATCGAAACACGAATGAATGGAGACGACGATCTGTGAGGAAAATCCCTTCAAATCCTGTTTTCAGATTAGATGATGATTAGAGTTTTTCCTGATCACAATTCGAGGCGGGAGAGTGATTTGTCAATTTTAAGCCGATAATAATAAAGCGAGTCCTAATTTCAGCTTTGATGATTCAATTCCAAAGTGGATCGATTTGAGAGTCGCTGGTTGGTGGAGCGCCCAACATCCTCATAATTATTTCATTAGTGAATCGATTGCTGTCAAATTACTCAATGGATGATTCAGGATTGGACAATCATGGAAGATTTACAGATTTTTTGAGGAAAATGCGATTAGCAAATTAGATCGCGGAAGGAGAGCGAGAGGAGGTATAGTTTAAGGTTATGTTATTAGTTTCTTCAAGTTGAATGATCACATATATTATAATTGACCAAACGAAGTGAGGTCTAAGATTAAAGTCGACGGTTTCTCTTAATTTTTAAATTTTTATATGTTGCGCATTTACGTCGAAACGCGGTAATAGATTTTCAAGAAAATTTGACAGGTATGTTCCTTTTTAAATTTCGCGTCGACGTATACACGAGTTTTTGGAAATGTTGCATTTCAAGGATAATAATATAAAAGGAAAAAGGAGCCTCCTTCATACGCCAAATATTACAGTAAAAATCAGACTATAGAATAATTATTATTCATCATAAATCAGCTGTCTAGTGGACTATAATAATACTACCCGTTCAAGAACATCGAACATCTCGAAAATGTATCTTTCCATCAACGTTGGTAGTTAACTGTAATACTACCCATTCAAAAACATCGAACATCTTGGAAATGTATCTTTACATCAACGTTGTAGACAGTTGCAGCCAGACCTGATAACAGCGCTCACACACACATTCCGGGACGACACGTCACGGTAAGATAGGGCAGAAAGCTCTATGTTCATTTAGGATTTTTTTCTAGAAATTTTAAATCAATAAATTATTCATTAATTTTTATTAGTTGGTTCATCAATACTCATATCAAAATTTTCGTATCCATATCTACTTGTCATAAACAGTATAATACAATATTCATATTTTCATATTTTCAATATTCATACTAGTCATAAACGGTTTCTATATAATAAGAGAGAGTAGGGTTGTGTTTGTTCGTGTGTTCGTTTGTTCGCATCAAAACATGTCAACTTGTGGATTGCATACCGGAAAAACGGGAATGATTTAGATCTCCAAATTTTGCACATAGATTCTAAAAATATCAATCTCGTGCACCTGGGAGCCCAAATTTTTATTTTCCTTCTAGATTTTTCAAAATTAATGTGGCCTACACGTGGCATGGATTATTGATTTTTTGAGACAAAGTGCTAAATAAACATCCACAGCTTCGTCAATGCTGTATCAGCAATATGAAAACGCATGCAGTTAATATGTCTTTGAATGAAGGTGTTGCTATTTACATGAAGAAATTATTCTTCCATTTTTATTCAATTAGAATTTCAAAATTATTCGAGCCCTGATAGAATGACTGACTTACTGTACAGTCAGTCGAAAATTTTAATATTGGAATGAGGGATATTTTGGCAAGCTGAGCAAAAAAAAAGGTCATATATGCACCTTTCCGTTATATCTTCAAATGAAAAATGAGTTTTGTGGGTTGTCAAAACTCCCTCTGAAAGGGAAACTATTCAACTTATCCTATCTTTTAGTAAAATAACAATGATCATCCATCCATGTATCATCTTCTAAACTATAATAAAGGAAAGAACTGGATTATAAACGTAGCCTATACAGGTGTAAAGTATAGGGAAATTATGTTTGACGCATTATCACTTCAGAACTACTGGACTGATTGACTTGAAATTTTGCATATAGATTCTTGCTTAACCGAGGGTGGTTATAAACAATTTAAAATTCTTCAAGATTTGATTACATCAAGTTTTCAGTTTGTCAAGTTTTCAATCATTTGTCATGCTTCCAGTTTGTATGGAAGCAGCAGAAGATTTCTCTTAAAAGGGAAATTAGAAGATAATTAGAAAAACAGGTTTTCCGTCACACACAAATTTTTTCCGCCATTTCAAATCCAACTCCTTTTCTCAATTGGAAGGTGGTCATACTGATTTACTTGAAATGCAGCATATTAATTCCTAATCAACCGAGGATTCTTATAGGTCTATTTCGAATTCTTCTTGATTTGATTACGTCAAGCTTTAAGAAAGATCCTTACGAAGCACGGGTTACCTGCTAGTTATATATACTATTTGGACAATTGTCATGCAATGCATTCAGAAACGAAATCGTATTACAAAATTCATTTCTTCTTCCCTTCTCTTTTTAACTCTTATTTCTCTCTTCCTCTCTCTCCATTTTTTCTCACACTCACTCTCACTCTCTCTCTATTATGTCTCTCTCTCTGTCTCTCTCTCCCTCTTACTCTTGTCCAACACCACTCTCTCTCTTTTCTCCCATCACTATATTTCTTTCACGCTGTCTCTCTTGTCCGCCATCGCTCACTCTCTCACTGTCTCTCTTTCTTCAAAAAATCAATCAATCAATGAATTAAATCTCTCACTCTATCTCTATCTCTTTTCCCCTGCTATCAGTCATTGCGGAATGGCATCAGCTTTGTAGTAATCGGCTTACCTATCATTCAGTCGTCACAAGTGCTTCATTCACTTTCCATTCAAAGGATTTGGCGCCAGTTTTTGAAACGCCTTTTCCGGTGCGACTTTTTTCAACGAAAACTGCGATGACTACTTTCGTCTTGTGAGTAATATTACTTTTTGGCGAAATCAGACGAGCTTGGACGCACTCCACGATTATGTGTTGAGAAAATTAGGCAGAGATGTTGACTGTTGCGTCAGTGAGTTGACTTTCAATTTCATACCTGTTTCCTTTCGTTCAGATCTTCTTGAATGGAATAGGTTTTGGAATTAATTCTACCTTTTTTCTTGCTACTTTCTTCTGCTGTTGCTTTTTCTCTTTCTGTCATTTTTTACAAAAATATTTCCTTGGGATCTCACCGTTGAACAGAATATTGAAGATGGTCTGCAGCTGGTAATAAAAAATTGGAGAGTAGAATAAATATAAAGAAAATAAAAATCTCAGTACCCTTTTTTTGAAATATTTTATCACAACATGTTCCGGTCATTATGTTGTGATAAAATATTTCAAAAAAAAGGTACTGAGATTTTTATTTTCTTCATATTTATATTACAAGTAGCCCTATACAGAAAAGAGATAAAAATTGGAGTAATTGGATAATACATTTATTAATTAAATTATTTTTTATAAATTTAATTATAAAAGTTACATTATTTATTAATAATTCATTCAATTATTAAAGTTTTAATTCTAGATTAACCTATGGTATTGTATTCAAAAATAATACAATTGTTTCTTATGAACGTTTTCACACATTCCAACTTTTTAATGTGTGAACACTCTCATAAGAACCAATGGTATTGTTTTTCCGCCCAGCAGAACAAAGCTTTAAAATAAGATCAAAATTCTCTTACAACAGAAAAATTCTTGATGTTGCTTTCCATTACAAAACACTATAAATAACAACTTAAAAATTGTATTAATGTCCGAAACATGTTGTGGCAAAAAATTTGTAAGGGTACTAAAAATTATATTTTTATTTATACTACATTACAACTATGTTGTAGTTCAGGCACTGTGTTACTTGTAAATATTTAAGAATCTGGTGTGGCGCAATCACACAACTTTCCTTGCCGTTATGAAAATTTATCACCTGACGCTAGTGTACACGCGCATCTCAAGTCTACTATTCAAAGATTTGAACCAGCTGGTGACAGGGCAATAACGCTGGAGACACATATGAGGTCTGCTATCTCTTCATAGTGAATGATTTAATAGAATCAACAATAATTTGCAATTGAATAATCACATTTTCTCGAATTTAAAGCTTATTTTCAATTTTAGGTGAAAATGTTACTGAACATTAATTGTAGAGATTTTCATGCTCAATCTACTCCACTTGATTATTTTTGTTTCAATTGTATCTGAAGCCTGATAATTGGGAATCTATCTGCATTGATGGGGCGGAGCTCCTGAAATTTTTACAGATATGGGACTTGTGGCAGTTGATAGAACTTATCGATGACTATTTTAGGTATGAATTTGATCAAAATCGTTGGATCCGTTTCCGAGAAAATCACGAAAAACCCTGTTTTTGACAAAATTTTCGTCTTTTTAGCCGCCATTTTGAATTGCATTTGATCGAAATTGTTCGTGTCGGATCCTTATAGTGAAAGGTCCTTAAGTTCCAAATTTCAAGACATTCCGTTAATTGGGAGAAGAGATATCGTGTACACAGACGCACATACACTCATACACACACACACACACACACACACACACACACACACACACACACACACACACAACACACACACACACACACACACACACACACACACACACACACACACACCACACACACACAACACACACACACACCACACACACACACACACACACACACACACACACACACAGACCAATACCCAAATACCAGTTTTTTGGACTCAGGGGACCTTGAAACGTATAGAAATTTGGAAATTGGGGTACCTTAATTTTTTTCGGAAAGCAATACTTTCCTTACCTAGTCCAAAAAACTGGTTTTTGGGTATTGGTCTGTTTGTGTGTGTGTGTGTGTGTGTGTGTGTGTGTGTGTGTGTGTGTGTGTGTGTGTGGTGTGTGTGTGTGTGTGTGTGTGTGTGTGTGTGTGTGTGTGTGTGTGTGGTGTGTGTGTGTGTGTGTGTGTGTGTGTGTGTGTGTGTGTGTGTGGTGTGTGTGTGTGTGTGTGTGTGTTGTGTGTGTGTGTGTGTGTGTGTGTGGTGTGTGTGTGTGTGTGTGTGTGTGTGTGTGTGTGTGTGTGTGTGTGTGTGTGTGTGTGGTGTGTGTGTGTGTGTGTGTGTGTGTGTGGTGTGTGTGTGTGGTGTGTGTGTGTGTGTGTGTGTGTGTGTGGTGGTGTGTGTGTGTGTGTTGTGTGTGTGTGGTGTGTGTGTGTGTGTGTGTGTGGTGTGTGGTGTGTGTGTGTGTGTGTGTGTGTGTGTGTGTGTGTGTGTGTGTGTGTGTGTGTGTGTGTGTATGAGTGTATGTGCGTCTGTGTACACGATATCTCTTCTCCCAATTAACGGAATGTCTTGAAATTTGGAACTTTAGGTCCTTTCACTATAAGGATCCGACACGAGCAATTTCGATCAAATGCAATTCAAGATGGCGGCTAAAATGGCGAAAATGTTGTCAAAAACAGGGTTTTTCGTGATTTTCTCGGAAACGGCTCCAACGATTTTGATCAAATTCACTTCTAAAATAGTCATCGATAAGCTCTATCAACTGCTACAAGTCCCATATCTGTAAAAATTTCAGGAGCTCCGCCCCATCAATGCAGATAGATTCCCAATTATCAGGCTTCAGATACAATTGAAACAAAAAAATCAAGTGGAGTAGTTTGAGCATGAAATCTCTACAATTAATGTTCAGTAACATTTTCACCTAAAATTGAAAATAAGCTCGAAATTCGAGAAAATGTTATTATTTCAATTGCAAACTGTTGGCAACTGTTGATTCTATTGAATCATTCACTACGGAGAGATAGCAAACTTCGTGTGTCTACAGCCTTATTGTCCTGTCACCAGCTGGCTTGAATCTTTGAATAATAATTATATAGTAGACTTGAGATGCTCGACAACACTAGCGTCAGGAGATAAATTTCCATAACGGCAAGGAAAATTGTGTGAGTGCGCCACACCAGATTTTTCAAATATTTAAGCTGCATTTACACCAAAGCTGATAACAAAATGTTAATAACTTAATCCTCATAGATTCTATAAGATTGAACATCTCTTATCAAACACATGATGAACATGAATTATAATGTGTTGGTCAAGTTCCGTTCATAGAATCTATAAGGATTAAGTTATTAACATTTTGTTAATAAGTTTGGTGTAAACCCAGCTCTACAAGTAATTGGTGTATGAACTACAACATATATTATTTTCAATAATATAAACCCACCATATAAAATCGCTGCAGAATGAACAGTGAACTACATGCCGGCTATCTCCAAAAAAATCTCTAGTAAAAATATCCCTTACAACGTCTTCCACCTCAAAAAAACACTAGAACTTGATATAATTTTACATCTCAGGATTGAGTAAAAAAGGATACGATTATGAAGGTTACAACTAGATAACCACCCCTAGAAAACAATTACTCCACCCCAATAATTGATCTCCAATTATTCTCTACTTTTGTGCCAACGTCTCATAATTTCATTCTCAGGAATAACATTTCTCAGTACCTAATAATATTAGTTATTATCTCATCTATTTTCGCAAGTTGAGAATAATCCAAGGTTCAACCATAATAATAACCGTGATTACAGCTATTGTATTTTTGGGATTGAAGGGTGGTAATTTGTGATTATTTTCTACAACTAGACAATGATGATCTAAACAGTGAGTTACCAATACTATAAATGGTATTTTAATAATAGTGATCAAACTTTTGTATTTTCTGCTGTGAATGTTACTGTAATTTGTAAGGATAGTAATTATTATACTCAGATAGTTTTCTTGTCATCAATACTGAAGTATAATCAGTATTTTTAATGTAGCTCCAGTAGTTAATAAGAAGGGTACATCAATGAGAGAGTCATTGTGTTTATATCTACAGTAGAAGTGAAACGAATATGAGGGTTTTGAGATAAAAAGTTACAGGGAGAGTTATTTCATGTAGAATATCGTTGAATTAGATGAGTTATTCTGTATAAGTTCTTACTAACACTATATCCTTTGATTAGAGCCTCTGCGCTTTGTTATTAGTTTTTTTGGACAAACCCTAGAGTTTATCTCCTGCATAACCGATTAGTTCCTTATCAAGACTATACAACTATAAGTTATATTAGTTAATTTTCCTTTTCAATTGGGGAGCTTTAAATTCAATTTTACTTCGTTTTTCACATTTTAGATGACCAAAAATGCCACCTCAAAAAACAATGAGAGAAAGTATCCAACTCATACTAAACACACTAACGTTTGTAGGTCACAATCCCTACGAAGGTACATCAGCTAGGGGTAGACTCCTCCACTTGACCGTGATTTTAATCGAGATCAACCTCATTTTAACCCTGATTAAGAACTGGTCAGACTTCGAGCTACGAATCCTTGCTCTTGAAGATTTCAACGTTAACACAATAGCTGTATTCATGACTGGGGCTTTGATATTTCGCAGTGAAAACGTTTTGAAATATTTGAAAATGATTGAAATAGTGCAAAACGTGGATGAGCTTTATCGAAAGTATGATGAGGAGAGAAATGAAAAAGAAACGTTTTTAGTGAAAAATTGTAGGAAAGCTATTTTGATTGTAGTTCTCAACAACGTCGTCTTCCAACTCCTTTTAGCTTGCTATTTCTACTTTTTCGAAAAAACCGATGTTCTAGATTTACCCTTACCTATAGAAATCTGCTTTAGAGAAAGTGTTTCTACTTTTCCCATCTACGCTATAGTTTTTCTGCTAGAATGTGTTATCTATTCTTACTACGCGTTAGTTGCTTTTGCTGATTATTGTGTTTCGTTTGTGATTTTTGAGGACATTTTATTCGAGATGAAGATATTCTGTATATTTGTTGAGAGGTTTGAAGAGAGGAGAAAAGCGAGGGAAAATTGTGGAGAGCTGAAGAATTTTATTAAAAAACTGGCGTCTCATCATCATGTAATTATGAAGTAAATACCAATTCTTTCTTTATTCATTCATGCAATAAGTAGATCATCAAAATAATAGGAAAAAAAAGATAACCTTGTGCTATTCCTCTCCCAAATTTAGATAGGGTTACACAATCATAGTCCGAAATAGGTGAAGGCTTGTAGTTCTTAACTTCTCAAAATTTTCAGTCCTTAAATATATTCAAAAAGTAGTTTTTCAAATTTAGATGATTCAAAATAAGTAATTTATTATTTCTAACAATAATATGATAACAATATTTCTTGTCTATTTGTTGAAATATACAAAAAGATTATCATTTCTATCATTACCGTAGCTACGAATAAACTTTCTACGGTATAAAAGCATACAAACATACACGTGTAAGAAGCTAACAATGACAAAGTACTGCAATATTCCATGATTTTTATATAGGTACATTTTTAGAGAAATTATTTCCGCAATTCAATAACGTTATGAGTAGTCTACCTATATAAATGTAGGAATTCATCATTTTATATCAAAGGAAACAAGCTATTTCTGACAGTGAATATCATCTTCACTTAATTGCTGTATCATATTTTAATATTAGTTCTAGAGCATATAAGAGTAGAAATGTTCCAATATGTATATAGGAGACAAATTTTGTTTCACATTAAATGTTTTATCATTCAATTGTGATGTTGACTCTGCTATAATTTGTAGTCTACAATGGTAGACTATTTTTCATTTATTACCATTTACTAGTAGGGATTTTAAGTTTGTTCATTAAATCCATTCATTTATTTAAATTCAGAGATGTGAAACACTTTTTCAATCGACAGATGAAAATAAATTGGAAGTTGCATTGGTTCAAATATGCTAATTAATATAAATAGCATAGAGAAAGGATAAGCAGATAAGTAGATAAAGGATATATTACAGCGATAAACGTGATATAACCTATTTGTTTGTCGCTGTTAATAGTTATTATTAATCGAAAATCCCAATTAAATGCTGTAATTCACCCCAAAGACCTCTGCTACAGCAAATATTGACAACAGGGTAAAGAGCTAGATGGAATTTTATACATCATTTAATTGGGATTTTGTGAGCTAGGTGTGACACTTCCACTAAATGTGTAAAGAGGGAATGAGAAATGATAACAAAAAGGAGAACAGAATAACTAGTGCTTTAATTAATTGTTACTTTCGGACTGCGTCCCATATGACCAGGTGACAATTTTCGTTCAATAATAATATATTACTTATTTAATCTATCATAGGCTAGATCACTCTTGTCACTGCAGGGATATAATCAGTAGTTGTGCTTTAAATTCAATAGGCAAAAAACTACTGGATTGTTGAGAAGTATATAGCCTCTTTTTCAGGAAAGCTACAAGAAGTAAAACATTATTAATAGACTCATTATTTTGTCCTCATCTTTATTTCTTATGCATTCATTATCTTCTATTGAGATTGGTTTTGAAATTTTCATTAAGATTTTATGAAAATCAGTTTTATAATTGACCGAAATAGTTTCCAATTCATTGAATCATGTTTCACTTCTTCCAGGAAAATTGCGATTGGTCAGAACATTTCCAGGAATCAAGTTATCTATTTTTGTCAAGGATTTTGTATCCAACTCTGCATTGGAGCATATATTATTGAGGTAATAGTCTTGTAGAGTTGTATTCGAATTTCTTGACTATATAATATTGCTTACTTTAAGGCCTCAAATTTAATGTCTCTAGAATGGGTATATTTAATCTATAATATAATATCGGAATGAATTGTCTTATACATGTCGGGATAGGAAATTCACGAATGACGCATTATCACGTCTAAACTACTGAACTGATTAACTAAAAATTTGCATAATAGATTGTTAATTTACTGAGTATGGTTATATGATGATATTTTAGGATGCCTATTTTATTGAATGAAAAAGACTAAGAAAATGTCAAAAAAACACTGATTTATTGATAATTAGAAAGACCGGTTTCGGTTATTACACCATTGTCAATCTCTGATAAACTCATAAACTCTGATAAGTTTATCAGAGATTGACAATGGTGTAATAACCGAAACCGGTCTTTCTAATTATCAATAAATCAGTGGTTTTTTGACAATTTCTTTGTCTTTTTCATTCAATATGAATAATTACCACAATATCAACTTCTCAACTACACAAAAAATGCCTATTTTAAATAAATTATTTAAGATTTCAGTACGTCAAGTTCTCAATTAGACCCTTCTAAGACACTTAGGAACCTCTGCTAGTCTTCAATGAAAATAGTAGACTACTACAGAAAAACAAAAAACAAGTGATAATCAATTTATCAGTTTTGATTGACGGTGGTTATTTCTATTAAATTTTTGTAAAATAATTGATCTAATTGTTATTTGGAAAACTCAATCCTCACATGATATTTTTCAAAATATCCACTCAAGAAAGTAGTCGTCCGGATTTTTTTATTTTCACATATAAATATTCATTATCTTTTCAAATTTCAGAATGAGGAGATGGTGCTTATCAAACTAAAGCATGGAATTGTGTTAGCTTGTGTTATGATTGTACTTGCTTTCTTCTGTAACTGTGCTCAAAATTTACTGGACAAGGTGAGTTATATCATTCTAATCATCCTACTTCAAAATTAACTACCATCACATATATGATTTTTCATGATCTGTTTGTGATCATTTCAATGCATATTTTTTGAGAATGGTAGATTATTTTAGAATAGTACAACAGACAGCTTAAAATCGTCTTCTTTTATATTAAGTAGGCCTATCACGTTTCGATTATTTCATTTTTCTTTATCAGATATCCTCAATATTGAAATTTTTCTCTGCAGCCCTTTTAGTTTTGATCATTGTTTTATTTTTCTTCATTGAATGTCCTCAATTGAAATTGTCCTTTACACTCCTTTTCGTTTTGATCATTATTTCATCTTTCTTCACTCGATTTATCCTCAATTGAAATATATATTGTCCTTTGCACTCTTTCTTATTTTGATCATTATTTCATCTTTTCTTCATTCGATATCCTCAATTGAAATATATTGTCCTTTGCAGTCCTTCTCATTTTGATCATTATTTCATCTTCCTTCATTCGATATCCTCAATTGAAATTGTCCTTTGCACTCCTTCTCATTTTGATCATCATTTCATCTTTCTTCATTCGATATCCTTAATTATTATTGAAATATATTGTTCTTTACAGTCCTTTTCGTTTTGATCATTATTTCATATTTTTTCTTCATTCGATATCCTCAATTGAAATATATTGTCCTTTTCGTTTTGATCATTATTCCATTTTTCTTCTTTTGATATCCTCAATTGGAATTGTCCTTTGCAGAACAATGAAATGGTCAGTGCTCTCTACGATTTTGAATGGCACAATAAAGAGGTTTTATTCCAAAAAGACTTTCAAATCTTGATGATGCAAGTTAATGTGGAACCAACTATAAAATTTTTCGGTATCTTCAAAATGGATCAGACAAGTCTTAGCTCGGTGAGTTTGTATATTTATGCATTTTTTTCTATCTTTGACCTTCAAATTTATAGTTCATCTTGCATCTTAATATCTTAATATTCACTTGCTTGATTGTTTTGCTTTTTCATCTTTCTAGGACTACCGTACCTATTATGCTATAGAGTATAAAGATATAAACATTCAACCATAGTCTATGATTAGTATAGTCTTTGCCTATTAAAAATGAGTTCATGTTTTGCTTTCACAGATTTTCAAAGGAGCTTACTCATATTTGAACTTCCTTCATTCACTTGCGGAGTTCGAATGAGATATTATTATGAAATCACACAATCAATTCAAGAATTAAAGATGCATACCGTACTTATTCACTTGAATACTTGAAGTGATTGCCAAGGACTTGGGTTTGAAGATAAGCAGTGTCAAAGAAATAGACTTATTCTTATATTTCTTATTTCTTATATTCTTATTCTTAGACTTATTATATCGGTGCTTTATTTTATGTGTTCTTCTGCTATCCTCAACTTGTGCTGTTCATTTCAAAACCCCCGCTTTAATAGCCTCGATAGTCGAATTTGAATATATCGATATCCGATACTTGGATATCGATTGTTTCGACTTCAACAAACAGCTTTGTTTTGCTTTTGTTGTTCATTGTGCAATCTGTCTACAAAACGTAGTTGAAAACTGTAAATTTCATAAAATATCTTGCGATAATTGATCTATTGTGAATTAAAAAATGTGCTTACAACATTTTTAGACAGTTTCCAAGTCATAAAATAACGATTTATCTTGGTAAACTTAGTGGAGATGTAGAAGTGTCGAACTGTGAATTTATGTTAAGCTGTATCTTTTGTACAGTTTTGTGAGTTAAATTTGGTGTAAAAATTATTTTTTAACATGCCAGTAGACATTAATCAGTTAACCGACGGTTGGTTAACGCTAGAAAGTGATTCAGGACTGTTTACTTTGTTATTGGAAGACTTTGGAGTGAAAGGTGTCCAAGTGGAAGAGATCTACGATCTGCAAAAATCCTTGGACAGTCCTGTTTACGGATTTATCTTCCTGTTTCGGTGGATCGAAGAGCGAAGATCACGTAGGAAAATAGTAGACCAAAGTGACATTTTTGTGAAAGATGAGGAAATTGTCAACAACATATTTTTCGCTCAACAAATGGTTCCAAATAGTTGTGCTACACATTCGCTATTGTCGGTGCTTTTGAATTGTCCTAACATACATTTGGGAGAGACTTTGAGTCGTTTGAAGGTGCATTCTTCTGGTATGAACCCTGAGAATAAAGGTTGGGCCATTGGAAATACGCCTGAGTTAGCTAAAGCTCATAACTCTCATGCTATGCCTCAGGCTAAGAGAAAGCTTGATAAAACGTCTGGAATCAGTACTGGAAGGTAACTATTATTTTACTATTCGTATTCTCTACTTAATTCAATTATCAACACAACAATCCAAACCGAGATCGTTTTTAGTAGGTTGATCAAGGACCCTTAATCCCTCACATTGAACTACAAACTTCATCAATTAAAAGATCAAATGAGAGCTTATGATGTTGGGGATTCAAGAAAAATGATTTCATGTTAGAATATTTTTCTTGTCAATTTATTAAAAAGTATATCAATTTTTTCATGAGTCAATTTTGACATTTAGCGGCCATCACCGTGTTTAGCCATCTATGCCTTTATGTTTTATTTTTTTGACGTGATAGTGTTTTCAAAAACGTTTGTGTGAAATTGTATATATATTGACGTGATGACCCAGCTCATCTGGCTGGCTAATAGTCCTACGAATGAAGATTGAATAATAGATGTTCCCAATTTACTGGTGCCTTACCCTATGTAAGAAATATAATAGCTGAATCCTTCATATTTCATCAAATTTGACAGTCTACTAAGTGCACTATTCATTCAATCATGAACTGATTAGGTGATATCAAGTAAATAATGATATATATTAGAATATATCAAGGGATAATATATAGAACTTGTCCTAATATTGACAATAATATCGAGTGACCTGGCTGGCTCAGATCTGGCTTCTTAGTTTTCAGGTCGCACCTGATCAATTTCAGGGCCCTGACATGACCTAACTTGATTGTTAAATCAAGACAGCCGGGGCCGACGACTTAACGTGTCGATCCAAAACAGGATGCACCGAGAAAAATATCTTGCTCATACCGGGATTCGAATCCGGGTCTCTGAATTTTAAAGCCAGCGTTTAATCCACTCGACTACAACATAATACTAAATAAACATTGACTGAATAAACTAGTCGTAACATTAACTACATAAACATATTGTTATGTATTTAGTCTTTGTCATAGATAAGAATCACAATATCACCTTCACAACTACTAAGAAAATGTATTATACTCGCTTAATTCATTGAGCCCACTCATAGACTCAACACGCAATATAAGAAATGATGAAAATTAAATTGAATTTATATTCCTAATATGTAATAATAAGATACAGTCTATTACCAGTTTCTTTTCTACTCTCTTACAAAATTAATGCCAGTATATTAAATACTTATTTCTTACTTCAGATGTTTTCACCGATGAAGCCTATAGTTAGATTAGATACACCAATGAAGCCTATTGATGTGATTTCTGTGTCTTCAATTATATTGTCATGTTCATCCACTTTGTATCATCAATTTCTCTTTCCTTCTGTTCGAAAATTAATCATGTGTCTTTGTTTGTTGTGTGCAGATACACCGGAGAAGCCTACCACTTCGTCAGTTACGTTCCCATCAACGGGCGCCTGTTCGAGCTGGATGGTCTGAAACCCTACCCCATGGACCATGGACCCTGGGGCGACGAGGAAGACTGGACCGAGAAGTTCCGCAAAGTCATCGCAGATCGTCCAGGTATCACCACCGGTGAGAAATACAACGACATCCGGTTCAACCTGATGGCTGTTGTACCCGACAAACGTCCAGGCATCACCCATAAACTAAACATGTTGGAAACTAACAGACAGATCGTCATGGAGGCACTGCAACAACTCGTGAAACTCAACCACCCGGATTTGGCGTCAGTTTCCCCGGGCGACAAATCTGAACTGAAAACTGAACTTTCTAGTGGGGAAAGTATGGAACCTTCAAAAGTCTCCCCGGGATCTAAACGGAAAGAGGCTGTCCTTAATGGGTTGGGGAGTGTTGAGGTGGGGGATGGGGATGTTCCTAACAAGATCCCCAAAAAATCGGTCACAGATACTGTGGGAGGGGGGGATGGTGTGGAAATGAAGGTTGAAGATGAGGGGTCAGGGTTGGTTACCTTGGAAGAGAATTCAGAGGTTGAGGGGAGAGTTGAAGAGGATGTGGGAGAAACCCTTGGGGGGAAAACAGCTGATGATGATGCAGATAGGAAGGAGGTGGTTTCTGAGGAGAGAGAAAGTAAGGTTGAGATAGAATCTAGAGGGATTACTGAGGGTGGATCTGATTTATCAATTCTGTCGAAAATTTCCCTGATTGTAACATCTGAAAACAACGAGGTGGTGAAGAGTGAAATCTTGGAGAAGACCAAACCTGATTACTCCACCCCTCTCACCATCCAAACCTCCCCCACCCCTAGCACATCAAGCACTGACACATCCTCAGAGGTTGGGAGTGCTTTCAACTCCCCAACCCAAGGCTGGGGGTGGAACTCGGGGGGACAGAACTCTCCCAACTCCTCCACCAAAGACTTGAAGAAATTCGTGGTGATCAGGGTGGCTATGGCAGGATCTTCAGGTTATCTAGGAGTTGGGGATGACAAGATGGACCCCACCAGGAAGGGGTTCAGGAAGGTGTGTTTAGAAGCTGGTGCACTCCCTAAGAATTGGGAAAGGGCCCCGGGGTCCAAACTGGGGAACCTGAGGGTGATAAGCCCCCTAGCATTAAGTGATGGCAAGTTTAAACACTCCCCTTCCAAATTATCCTCACCTGCTGGTGACCGATTAAACCCCCCAGTAGAAACCCATCAACACACCTTCGCCCCCAAAGATCTCCTAGCACTCTTGAGGAACCTGGAAGTTGAGATTAGTGTCTGTGAGGGGAACCTACGTGACGAAAACGAGAAACGCAAGAAATACAAAGTGGATGATTGTAGACGTACTCATAACTATGACGAATTTATCTGCACGTTTTTATCGATGCTTGCCCAACAAGGGAAACTAGCCGACTTGGTTCAACAGCATCTAGTGGTCCAAAGGAAACAGGGTGTGCCTCAGGTTAAGAATGTTACTCAACCCAGGGCTAATTTGCAAAATAAGAAACCGGAAACTAAGTTTTTGGGGTCGACTGTTAGTGCAGGGTACAGTAAAAAGGGGAAGAAGAGTACAAAGCATAGGAAACGAAGGTAGATTCATTCACTTTTAACTGTCAGGTACCTTATAGCATAGAGAAACAATAGCGTAAGTAGATATCCCATGGTATAGGGCGTTTATGTCGCAACTTGTACTGTTATCTGAAGCCGATTACTGTCGATTTTTACTGTTTTGACCGGGTAAGAGTGTATGAACGGCACAGTATGAGAGACTGCCAGCGTCATAAAGCTTCACAGGAAAGAACTACGTGAACTATCGGTTTGGGATAACAGTAAAAGTTGCGACATAAACGCCCTATACCATGGGATATCTACTTATGCTATTGTTTCTCTATGGTCATAGGGATAACATTAATGCTCCCCCGTCAACTATGCTGATAGATCAAGATTTAAAGCTTTAATCCGTTCATTTAAATTTTGCTGTATTAACTATAAGTGAGCTGGATACTGTATAGTACTTTTGCTTACAGTATCTTAGAACTTACATGATGTAAATCATACATTTTCCATAGTGAGGTCCACGTTATAATGTCGTGTTATAAAT